>NC_033653.1:1053-2666 GCF_001601855.1 Plasmodium reichenowi | reverse complement strand
GAATTACGATTTATTCGTTAACATCCGGTAAGCTGAACCCCGAGAATAGTAACAATTCGTTTGGTAGAAAAAATAAGAATATTGAAAAGGATGTTGAAAAAAATTCTGTTGAGATATTACATGATTTGGAATTTCCTGGAAAAAGTGATGAGATAAAAATAAGTGATGACGGTAGATATTTTTGTATAAGTGGAATGTATCCCCCCCAAGTAGGTTTATATGATACTAAAGAATTGTCTATAAAACATCGACGTCATTTTGATGAGGAGGTTCGAACGTTTGAATTTTTGAGTAGTAATTATGAGAAGATTGTTTTTTTATGTAAAAATAGATATATAGAATTTCATAATGCAGCTGGGAAATATCATAAGATGCGTATTCCAAAGGAAGGGCGTAATATAATGTATAATAAAGAAACTTGTAATTTATATATATGTGGTTCATTTGATAGTATATATAATTTAAATTTACAAAATGGTTGTTATGAGAATAGTTTAAAAACAAAAAATGAAGAAAATAATTTTGTTTGTAAGAATCCACAACTTCCTATTTTTTGTACAGGAGGAACAGAGGGGATTTTAGAAATATGGGACGAAAGAATAAAAAAAAGTATTAATTTTTTAAATATGGGAAATGAATATGATGAATTAACATCTTGTTCTTTTTCGGATAATGGATTGAAAATAGCGATAGGTTCTGAAAAAGGTATAGTAAAATTATATGATATAAGACATAATAAGCCCTTATTTATTAAAGATCATTGTAATGATTTAGCGATTAACAAAATAGAATTTTTAAAAATTAATAATAATAAATATATTTATAATAAGATGGATGATAATATATTTAATAATAATGACAATACATCATGTAATGAATTTCTTGCTTCTTGTGATTCTAATTGTATAAAAGTATATTCAGAAAAGAAGAATAATTTATTATCATTACAAGTTATCAATTTTAATGATGAGAAAAAAAATAATAGTAGTAATAAAAAAATGAAATTATTAAATAATGAATTTATAAATATAAATTCATTTACATTTTATAAGAATTCGGGATTATGTTTTATACCTTGTGATAATAAAAAAGTATTTATATATTTTATACCTATTATTGGTATAGCCCCTGAGTGGTGTAATTTCTTAGATAGTATAACTGAAGAGTTAGAAGAAAAAGAAAGATATAAGAAAGATGATGAAATTGATCATTTTTCAAATGAACTTTTTGACGATTATTTATTTATAACAAGCCAACAAGTTGATCAACTTAATATTAATCATCTTAAAGGTACCAAAAATTTAATTCCATATTTACATGGATATTATATACCTAGTAAGGTATATGCAGATATCAAGAGTGTTATACATGAAACGGATTTTGAAACATATAAAAAGAATCTAATACAGAAAAAATTAGAACAAAAACAACAAATGAGAATACCACAAAAAAGTACTTTAGTTAATAAGGAATATGTCCATAAATTACTTAACAAAGTACAAAAGAAAATTGATAAGAAACAAAAAGTTCTAGTCGATGCACAAGAATTATTGGAAGATAAAAGGTTTAGTAAATTATTTTATGACCCAGAATATATGGTCGAAACGGTGCAC
>NC_033652.1:1145854-1148530 GCF_001601855.1 Plasmodium reichenowi | reverse complement strand
ATAAATAAATTTTACATTTTAATAAAAAAAGCATAAAATAAATTTATTAAATCCAATATATGTATAAAACATCAATAAATAATCTATCACGTTATATATATATATTCATTAAAAGACACTATAAAGTATTAAGTTCATTACTGTTATTATTTTATTATACAATAATATAGTTTAAATTTTATATAAAATTGTAACTCAATATGTATGTTATTATTATATTTTATTTAATAAAAAAATATATATATGTATATATTAGCAATAATACAAACAAAAATGTATTAATATAATATACGTATGTTATACATATGTGTGTATCTTTTTATTTTTTTTTATTTTTTTTATTTTTTTTTATTTTTATTATTTTTTTTTTTATTTAATAATATTACGAAATCATAATTTTTTATAAATAAATTATAAAATAAAAAAATAATAATATCCAATAAAGAGATAACAGATATGTTTTATATCTTATTTAAATTATATAAATAATTCCGTTAATTTATGTAAAATATAAATATATTTAATATAATATGTACACATAAATAAACACATACATCATAATATAAATATATATATATTATATATATATATAATGAAATAAATTACGCATATTTTCTATAATTAATTAAAATAAGAAAAAAAAAAAAAAAAAAAAAAAGTAAATAAAATAAAATAAAATAAATATAAAACCTTAAAATATATATATATATATATATATATATATATATATATATATATATATATATTTATTTTGTATGACAATAACAACATAGGTTTTTGTCTTCATATATTATAAATTTATTCACGTTTAATATTATATATATATTATATCTCATTTTTATATATAAATATATTATATTCTTTTAATAACATTGATTATCCATAATTACAATTATAAAAAAAAAAAAAAAAAAAAAAAAAAAAACTTTCATACATATTATAATTTTATAATTTATGTTTTTAACAATAATTATATATGTATTCAAAAAACTATATATAAATATAGATATTTATATATATATATATATATATTTATGATAATATTAACAATTTTTTTTTTTAATAATATTTATTATATAAAATTATTTAAATAATATATATTAATTTTTTTTCTTTTTATCTGTAATAATACAAATAATTCATTTCATAATATATTATTAAACATATTTTAATTCATTAAAATAAGGTCTTATTTATAATTATACATACAATGAAATATTATTTATTTATTCTTTTTTTTTTATTCAAGTCCAATAAAATAAATATTTTATAAATAATTAACATATATTTTTTTCAGTGGCACTTTTAAATTTATATATGAAAACCTTATTAAATGTATTGTATTTGACATTTTGTATATTTAATTATTTTTTATATAAAAAAAAAAAAAAAATTAAAATTTATTTTATATATATATAATATATATAATATATTTGTTTATATATATATAATGAATAAATAACTTTTCAAAAAATTTTAATCTTTATAAATATTCTTTTTCAGCAAATATAGTTTTATTACATAATTATATATATATATTATATTTTAAATAAATTAAAATATATTGAGAAGCTATATAATAAAATCATTGATTTGTAATTTATTTTCTAATAAATATAAAAAATACATATCCTGCAACCATGAAATAATTAAATAAATTTTAATAGGAATATTTATACTTCATACATGCTCCCTTCTATACAAAATAATATATATATAATAAAAACTATAACATCAAAGAAAGGCTAATTTTGATTTTTATATAAATTCATTTTATTTATATATATAAAAAAAAAAAAGACTTTAATATTTTATTATTTTTAGAATTTATTTTTAAAAAAGCTATATTATATATATATATATATATACATATTCATTTATATATAAAAATATAAAATAATTAAAATAAATTTTTTTTTAATATTATTATTATAAAAAATTTTCGCGTGTACGCAAGAAAAAAAAAAAAAAAAAAAAAAAAAAGTATTTATATTAAATTACTAATCAAATATTAATATAATATATTAATACATATATAAGTTCAATTTTTTTTTCATAAAATTATTCTCATTTAAAAGGTAGTTTTTTTTTTACCCATTTAACTATTAAAATTTTTTGGAATATATTTTTATTTCTTTATATATGATAAAAAAAAAATTATCTTTTTATATAATATCATACGCAATTTATAAATATATTTTATGTCACAAAATAAATCCATTTATATATATATATATATATATATATATATATATTATAATTTTATTCTTATTTTTAATTTTGTTTCTTTATCAAAATATTCATCACATAAGATTTCTATCAGAAAAGTATCCAACATTTAATTTAATAATACCCAAGAAATAATATTCATATATTGTTCAACATAGATAATAAAAAAAAAAAAAATTATTTATATACTCTTTATTTTAAACATAATTCTCAAATATATTCATACCTTCATCATTACCAATTGTACATATTATACCATTCGTATTTACATTAACCCACAATTTTTATTTTTGCACTTAACATTTTTAATATTTTTATTTTTTTCTTCCTTTATCATAAAAATATCTTTTTCAATATCTAATAAAAAAAATTTTGTGTAAAACTCATATTATTTATCATTCAATTCATGGAACGTTCTTTTATTATTTTTATGTTTTTTTTTTTTTT
>NC_033652.1:1142519-1145754 GCF_001601855.1 Plasmodium reichenowi | reverse complement strand
TTTTTTTTTTTGAATCTTTCATCTCTTAGGTAAAGTAGATCCCATACGGAATAAGGTTGTCATCTCATTTTCTTAACATGTAGAAACATTTTTAATAAATACATCCTACGCATTTTAAAATACAACTAAGAAATGTACAATCAATTAAATTTATATATTCATTTTTCATTTATACAAAATATTTGTGAGTGCTCTTTTAATTTAAAAGCTAATTTAACTTTTGTAATAACATGTTCTTCATTATACATTCTACTTCACAAATTTAAAATATTTAAGGTTAAACATATATCCTTTATAACTATCCATTATATATATATATATAGTTAACATATTTTATTATATAATAATTTCCAATATAATAAATCAATTCTTTTCAATTAAATAACATCAAAAAATAACATGGATAAATATATAAAGAATAGATGATTTGTTCCTTTCAATTTTGCTTATTCATCATGTTTTTTTTTATCCTTATGATATACTATATCTAACAAATAAAAATTTTTCTTTAATTTATTCCATATCTGTATCACAACCTACATTTAAAATATCATAATATTTTTTTTTTTCAACACAATTACTTGAAGGAAGAGAGAAAGAATCATTATTTATAATCATTATCCTTATATTTTATATCATTCCTTTTGTATAATATTTTGTCTGTCTATATAAAACATATTCATTTGTTGTACTTACAATTATAAGCATTATTTCTAATATATTTTTTCTTAAAATTTGTGAAAATAATCCTAACGCTTTTATCATTATTAATGCTTTTCAACTATATCTACTTTTTTTAACAATTCTAATAATATTGATAAATTCAACTAATTTTGGATGATGTATTTGTCTTTTCTACAACTACATTAAGAACATTTAAACCATCATTATTAACAATATTTGCATCTTTAAGACTATTAAAATAATTTAATCCTTATGTAATATAATTATTTGCTAACTTTCAATATTTCAACATTTCTAGTACATTTAAATAGAAGAAATTAATTCCCAAAAAAATAAATAATTATTTGATTTTTTACCTGAATATTTGATTATTCTTTTATTTGTTAAACCAAATTATACAGCAGTAATACATTTTTCTGGATTTCTTCCTTATGAAATATTAATACGAATTTTCTATAATATTAGATAAAGTTTTCTATTCAATTTTGCTCCAAATAACTATTTTTTTTTTTACATTATTTCAATAAATATTTTTCATTCTAATTCTGAGTATAATTTATATTTTTTAACTTTATAAAATATTTATACAATCTATGAATTAAAGAATATTTTATTTGTTTCATTATTTATAACTTCTCTATCTATATATTTTTTTTTATCATATCACCTCCAATATTATTTGGATTTTCATCTATTAAATCAATTTTATTATATGATTTATAATGTGTATTATTGTTAAGGTAATGTACATTACTCCATGTGGTTCTTTTGTAATTATTACACATCTTATATTTTTGAATATGACTAATTATTATCTGAATACTTTTAATAATATTATATAATCTTCATATTCTGAATATTTATTTGAAATAGCCAAATATATTTCATTTAGTAACATAAATACTAAACCTATTACAATATCATTCTTTCAATAATGATTTCTATTTTTTTAACTTTTCATCTTAATATAATTCTTATAACAATTTATCATTCTTATATTTTCTCAAAACCAGATTTTCTATTATACATAAAAACATCCTAAAAAATATATAAATATACATATATATATATATATATATATATATATTAGCATCAAAATGTAATGTAAAATTCTTATGACAAAATTATTGTTTTAAAAAAATTATGTAATTCAAGTTCTTATTTTATTTTATTTTCTTCTTTACACTTTTTTCTTTAAATAAAAAAAATGAATTTTTTTTTTTTTATATTTTTCATTAACAAAATTTTTACCTAAATATTCTAAAATGAAGATACAATTACATATCTTTTAATATATTCTGTTAAAGACTAATTATAAATATTAATATATATTCTATTAATAATTTATATTATTTTCATTGTTTCTTTTTATATTTAAAAATTTCACATTTTATAATATAATATATATAATGGTATATAATTTACAAAAGCATAGATTTCTTTATTGTGATGTGTCTAAAATAAAATTTCATATATCTAAATTATTTTATAAATTCTAATACTTCAATCATCTTGTAATCAATATTAATATAGGAATCAAATTTTAATTAAAAATATATAAAAAATTAATAAATAAATACATACATACATATATATATATATATATAATAATTAGAACATAACTAAAAATGAAAAACAAATAGGAACAATGCTAACAATTTTTTTAAAAATATTTATAAATACTTCCTTTTATATTTAACCAATATTTTTATTAATCTAGTAATATTTCGTAAAAAAATATATATAGAAAAATGTATTGATAAAACATATAAAAATACAATACACATATTATAAATTAAATATGTTATTTCTATAAATAGAATAGGATACTTGTAATTTCACCTTTTAAAAAAAATATATACCTTTATTACAACCAATGTCTTATACAACTTGTATAAAAAAAAATAAAACAAATAAATATTATGTTCTTGAATTAAATATATTTCATTAATATATATATATATATATACATTTATCCTCATTCACATTAATATTTATGTATCTTATTTAATACAAAATACATAAATTTTCCTATATTCATTATTTTTATGTTTCATATAAAAAATATATAGAAGAAATATTATAAGTATAGCATCTATAAAAATATGATCAACACACGATTAAATATTCATATGATCTTATTTAATTCTAAATTTAAATATATATATTAAATATAATATTGTTTGAATAAAAAAATATAATTTATGAGAAAAATATGTTATTTAACTTTTTTAAGGTATATTAAAATATATAATTAATATATATGTTGCTCATATATTCACAATGTTATCCTAATGTGAAGATTAAAAAAAAAAAAAAAACATATAAATATATATACATATATATATATATATATATGTATGAATACAAAATTAAAACAACATCAACATTGTCAATAAAAAACCCTTATTCATAAAAATAATATGCAAAATATATAAAACATACATAATCATTAATCTTAAAGAAAACAATTATGATAAAAATCATATATTATAAAATTAGATATATATTTATAATACAATGATAAAATATTAAAAAAAAAAAAAAAAAA
>NC_033652.1:1141184-1142419 GCF_001601855.1 Plasmodium reichenowi | reverse complement strand
AAAAAAGAAAAAAAAATAATTTAAAAAAATGAAAAAAAAAAAAAAAAAAAAAATTATATACATATAAAATAATATATATATATATTTATTTATAATATAAAACATTATATGATTTTCATGTAACTGTATTAATTTATATTTTATTTAAATAATTAATATACAAAATATATAATAGAAAAATAACAAAATTCTAATAGATTTAAAAATTCCCTTTTTTTTTTTTTTTTTTTTTCTTCTTAGTTTTTCCATTTTTGTATTTTTGTGGTTATTTCTTTTTATAGTATCATTTATGTTAAGAATACAAAGAATCTTTTTATATAATACTTAAAAAAGAGCATTCCATACATTTTTAAAAACGTTGGCACCCTTTTCTTTTGAATGACACATACATCTTCCCAATCCTACCATAGCAATAAATGGCAAAGAAACTATTACAAAAGGTATTATTACAATATATCCTAACACACGCACAACATATTTTACCGGTTTTTTCCTTTTTTTCACATTACCATCTTCAATTTCAATATTGTTTTCTTTACACAAATCATTCATTAAATAATCCCATTCATTTACAGTCACCCATTTATTTGTTACACTTATTGTAATCAAATCGGGTTTTAAAGCTGACTTCATAGTAACAGTAACATCATTCATACCTTCACGCGTTTTCACTGAATTTACATCTACTACTTTACATTCTTTATCAATATTCCTAAAGTTATGTATATCATTATAATTTTTAATATCATTTTTTAGTTTATTAAAAAAAGGTTTTCTCAATTCCTTATTATTTTGGGATAATAATCTGGAAATTCTTATGCAAAATGAATAATCTCCATCGTTAGGTTCATAACTATACTTATTAAATACTCCCTAAGTATAAAAAAAATAAATAAATACATACATATATATATTAAATATATTATTTAAATATTAATACACTTTATATTTAAATAATTATATTTATTATCTTCTTACATTGTCAACATATATTAAATTAATAACAAATAATGATAATAAAAAAAATTTATACAATAAAACAAACATGATGTATTTGTTTTTTTCCTAATGTAATTTTCCATTAATCTTTTCATATTATCTATATATGTATATATATATATATATATATATATATATATATATATATATATATATATATTCTTAATTATTAAACTTTATTCTATTATTATTAATAAAGTTCTTCTAAGAAAAGTATATTAATTCTTATTTATAGA
>NC_033652.1:1137892-1140794 GCF_001601855.1 Plasmodium reichenowi | reverse complement strand
AAAAAAACATAAATAAATAAATAAATAAATATATAAATATATAAAAAAAAAAAAAAAAATTTTTGAATATAACTGAAAAATAATATAGAGATCCAATTTAGAAAGCTCATAAGTTAATACATTATAAAAAATAAAATAATAATATTAATCTCATTTTTTAAATCTTAATGATAAACATGGTTTATAGTATAATTTTTTCTCTATCTTTTTTCCTTTTCTTTATTATTATCTTGGAAAATCTAAATCTTTTCATTTTAAAAAAATAAGCAAAAAATATATTGAACTTTTATTTTTTAATTTTTTTTTTTTTTTTTTTTAATTTATAATATTATAATTAAATAATGATACTATAATATTATTTAAATTTAATATTTTTGTCCTTCATTATACTTATATATTTATAATATATAAAAATATTCTAATTACATAAAATATTTAAAGAAAATAAATTATTTCATAATTATTTATTTTCATTGTTTTATATTTATTTAAAAAAATTTAAGTACAATGGATACTTCTTATAATACCTTTCTTTTTTTATCCTTTTTTTCAATATATAAAATTTTGGGTTGATGTATCTTTTTATGGATAATTTATTTCCTGATTTGTATACTTATAAAAACCATAAAATATATATTATAAATATTTCAAAATTTATTTTATTCGAATTTCTTTTTTTTCCCTTTCTATAACAACATTTTACATGCACTTATTTATTATTATATATAAATACTTATTCTAATTCCTTCAATTTTTATTCCATATATGAAAAATAATATATACATATATATATATATATATAGTATATTCTTATTTCTCTTAATTTATTAACTATTTTTTATTCTTTTTTATTTAGCTAAAATATATAAATATATTTACTACACTATTATATTATAAATTTTTGTAAAATAAATTAGAATTATTTAATATATTATTTATTTATATAATATTTTATATAATTCATAAAAATAGTATTGTTTAAGAAAAAAAATTATACTACATAATAATAGCCTCTTAAAAAAAAATAATAAATAATATAAAATTATAAATCCATATATATATAATATATATATATATATGAAAATATATGGGATATATTAATATGTGTTTATATTTAAAAATAACTTGTATTCGTTTTATATTTTTTAATTGTTTAATTCTTTTATTTTATTTGGTTTATTTTTCTCTTTTTAAATACATATTAATCATTTATTTATTCTATTTTTTAGACGCCATTCATAATATGAATAAATAATAAAATTTAAATAAAAAAAAATAAAAATGATAAAAAATATAAATATATAATTATATATATATATATTTTCATATTTTATAATTTTCCCATATTTAAGGAAAGAAAATATTTTAAATACTTAGTAATGATCTTATTAAATGAACAAACATTCATTCAGACTATTTCCTATATTCATTTGATAATTACAATATTTATGTTTAAATTTATATGATGAAAATTATATCATTTTTCTACAACTTAGAATTATTTAATTTATTAAAAAACTTTTAATTCTCACATTTTTTTATATATACTTGCTCACACATATGTATAAAAATAAAAAGGTAATAATAAAATTAATTTGTGCATTTAATCTAGAAATATAAATCAATCCTAACATTTTACTTTTTGAGATTTATATTTTAAAAACAATTTGTATCATCTAAACATAATAAATGTCAAGAAAAAACGGCTTAATTACATTAAAAAATCAAAAAAAAAATACTTAAAATATTAAAATATATTTATATTTTCTGCTTCTTAAAATTATAATTTTAAATCAGTTATATAAAAAATATTTATATATAAAATATTATATATTTATTTTTTTAAAAAAAAAAAAAAAAAAAAAAAAAAAAATTAAGGAAAGAAAAAATTTTAAATTAGAAACA
The DNA here is from genome assembly GCF_001601855.1 of Plasmodium reichenowi. Lineage (NCBI taxonomy): Eukaryota > Apicomplexa > Aconoidasida > Haemosporida > Plasmodiidae > Plasmodium > Plasmodium reichenowi. Next base: position 1,138,889 of record NC_033652.1, on the reverse strand, counting down.
AAACAAAAGGTATATGTATATATCAAATATAACAATTTAAATAATTCACAAAAAAAAATTTTAACCTATACATAAAAAATAAATATACATATATAAATATATATATCTTATTCATACATAAACAACGTGTTTATACATACATACATACATATATATAATATATATATATATTTATATATTAGAAATTTTTTATTTCTAAGCTAATATAAATTAAAATTTTCAATTATATTTAATTTGTAAATATTTTACTAATAAAAATAATATATAATAGATTAGTCTAATTCTAAATCAAATTAACGATAAAACCTTTTTTTTTGCTTTTCTTTTTTTTTTTTTTTTTCTTTTCTATTTTTCTTTTTTTTCTTTTTTTCTCTTTTTCTTTTTGTCGTTTTTTTTGCACATATTTAAAATTATTCAATAACTAAAACATATATATATATACACTAAAAAACTATCAATATATTATGTTAATAGAACATCTTTACATTGTAAATAGATATAACTATAATAATGTTTTCATATGGAAATTTTTCTTTCTCCTTTTTTTTATTTTTCATATCCTTTATTTTCTTTCCTTATTTTTAATATTTCGTATTATTTATTTGATTCTAATTCTTGGGTCATATCTTTAGCTCGTGCTCTTAATTTTGTATTCTTTTCTTTTTCTTCTTTCTTTTCTGTAAATTTTTCTTTTGTGGGCCTTAACTTCGTTTGCTGAACTGCGTTTTTGGTATGTATATCTTTTGAATTTTGCTCTTCATTTTTTTGGTTTTTATTTTTTTCATTATTCTTCTCTTCTTTTTTTTCCTTATTTTTGTTGACTTCATCAACTCCTTTTAATTTGTGTTTATATATTTTTTTAACTTCTTCAATGAAAAAGTTATAATCCTTAAATACATAGAATCTTTTCACCTTTAATGTGGGTGTAAGATAATTGTTAGTATCCCATGTTTTAGATGTTAAATAAATATGATTTATTATATTATATCTATTTAAA
>NC_033652.1:1136251-1137792 GCF_001601855.1 Plasmodium reichenowi | reverse complement strand
ATTCTTTTGGCCATCTTTTCGTCTTTTTAAAAAAATCAAGGTTCATGTCAAATTGTTCAAATTTTAAATATTGTTCATCACATGATGGATCAGAACGCTTCCATAAAAAATTATAATTCCAAATTCATATAAATACGATTCCCAACATATATTTATCAACTGATGAAACATTAAAATAAAACGTTTTTCGTTCTTCTTGATCTGTAATAGACTTTAAATATTCTAATGGATAAGTAATATCGAGTTCTTCCTGTTTTTTAATTTATTCCCAACATTCAGGAGGAATAAATCGAATCTTACTAACACAAGGAGCACATGATTCAAAGGGATGAATACAATTTATATTATTTACATGTCTTAAGTTATAAGTATACATAGGAATAGCTTTCTCAAAATCACATAAACGTGTTTCATGTTTATCTGATATTAATATATTATGACTAGTAAAATCTAGATGAGATAATCCTGCATTGTATAATTTTCTTAATAAATTTAAACAATTATATAACAATTTTTTTTTCTATTTTTTTTCTTCCTATAGAAAACATTTTTTTTCTTTGTCTTTTTATATATTCATTTAAATTATCTCCAAAATATTCAGAAACCATTATAATATAACCATTCATATTTGATTCCAATTCATATGCTAATACGCTATTGAATGTATCCAAATCTTTGAAAATATTTTCTTGCGGAAATTCACCACCGATATAATGTACATCTAGTTGAAATAAAACTCTGTATAACTTAGGTGCTATCCCTGGATAATATTCAATCAAAAAAGATAAAGCAACTGCTTCCATAACATAATTTTCAGCATTTATCATATAATCTCCTTTATATTCATTCATTAATTTATATTGCTTTATCCATGCACTAATAGGAATCTTTTTTATGAATAATCTTATTCCATTACCATTTTTTGAACTAATAAATGTTTCATACATTTTATGAACCCTTGAACTACCAATTTCACAATTATTTGTTCTTATTCTTTTTAATTCCCAGACGTCATAATTCATACCATATACACAAAAATTATAAGAAAAATCTAACATCTTAAGTAAACAATGTTTCCCTAATTCCCAGTTATATAAATTATTCGAATCTGAACAACTTTCATTATTATGGGCCTAATTCATATATTTTATAGAATCCCAATTGTTATCAATAATACCATTTATATATTCATTTTCTTTATTCATTATATTCAATTTACAAAAACGATGTTCATCTCCTCTCCAATCAGTATCATTAGTCTTATCTTCAAAAAAATTATCCTCACAGCTATTTTTATTTAATCTTCCGAATAAGTACATATTAGTTTTCTTATTTAATAACCAATTATCACTCTTTTCTTTTATTCCTTTCTTAGTAAATATAGAACTCATAAAAGGTATAATCGAGGTACTGATCAATTTTTCATATTAACATAAATTTATTGAATGTTCATAAATTATATTTAATGGTTCATTTGTCCATTTGTCAATTTGTCCATTTGTCCATTTATCCATTTATCCATTTATCCATTTATCCATTTA
>NC_033652.1:1134038-1136151 GCF_001601855.1 Plasmodium reichenowi | reverse complement strand
CGAACCACAAAAAAGTATAATATATATATATATATATATATATATATATAGGAATTATATTATATATATATATATTTATATTTATTTACTTTTCTTTTTCCCTTTCAAATATATATATTAATTATATCCAAAGCACCATTGTTATTGTTCATAAGTTTAAAAGATTAAAAAAAAAAAAACTTAATTAATTTGTAAAATAGAAACGTATTTTTGAAAACAAAATATACATACATACACATATATATATACATATATATATATAAACACACAAAAAGAATATTTACTATTTATGATGAGAAATATTATTTCTTTAGAAACAAAATTACACATAAAAAAAAATATATATATATATGTATATATATAAATATGCACATAAACAAAATTAAGAATACAATATAAATAAATACATTAAATATATATAAATAAATATAAACAGATAAATAGATTATACACAGATGATGAAATATGAACATATAAATAAATATAAATAAGTGAATTAAATACGAATATATAAAAAAAAATAAAAAGATGAATAAAATACGAAAATATAAATAAATATAAACAAGTAAATATAAACATACACATATAAAAGCATATAAATAAATACATAAATATATATCATAATAATAATAGTGGGATATATAACAATTACTATTATATTTTTTCTTTTTAATAATAATGATGATTATCTAATATTAAAAAAATATATATATATTATATATCACATAAATTATTATAAATATATTCACTATTATTAATTAAATATAAAATACATATATACATTATTTATTATTGTATCTTTTATATTTTTTGCTTTTTTCTTTATATTATATAATCAAAATATATTTTTCATTTAAGACAAAAAAATATAATAAAATAACTTACGGATAAATATATATATTCAATAGTATTCTACTAATATTTCCTTTTTTTTTTTTATATTTTTTAATACAAAGAAAAGAATTGTATTTTCATATTCATAAGAAATCTCACTCATAATAAATACATATATATATATATATATATATATATATATATATCTATTTATTTATTTATTTATACATATCCTAAAGATTTTTTTTTTTTATACTTTTTTTACTCTTTTTATTTTTTTCGAAATTAATATTATCTAATTTATTTGATTTTTCTTCACATACAATAAGATTTCTTTCTAATTCAAAGGAACGTAATTGATATCTAAAATGTTTAGTAATAATTTCTTTAAATGCAATTTCTAAATGTTTAAGTAAATTTCTCCATACATATCTATTTCCATCAACAAGTAATGCAAATTCACCATGATTTAAAACATCATTATCAGTAATCCATCTAATAAATAAATCATTCATATTAGGTGTAACATTTCTATAAAGATCAGTAAAAGTTGTTCTTAGTTCATTCATTATTTCTTCTTCTTTTAAATAATGTACACTATAAAAATTTACAATAAAATTAAAAACCTCAAACATTTTACTTACAGACAAAATATATTTGTTCTCTTCGTTTTGTACTATTCTTGTCCATAATTGATACATTCTTTCATACCTATTTTTGTTACTCTTTTTAATTGATTCAAGTTCATAATTCAAAGCTTTATCATTTTCATTCGAATATTTCGTGTGTTCTTTATTAGTTGGAACCAATTCATATTCTGCATAAATATCTTCATTTATTAGATATTGAAAAAATTTTTTATTCTCCTTAAACACTACACTAAGTTTTTTCTTAGGTTTACTAGTAGGAACATTTGTATTATCTAATTCTTCGCTTGATGAGTCATTTTCATCTTTTACATTTTTCATCACTACACCATGTTCTTTCTTAGGTTTACTAGTAGGAACATTTGTATTATCTAATTCTTCGCTTGATGAGTCATTTCCATCTTTTACATTTTTTATCACTACATTATAATTATTACTTTGTAAAGATTCAACCTCATTTAAAATTCTTATGTTACTTAATTGTGTTCCACAATTTAAAAATTCATAACTTGTCCATACATTCTAAAATAAAAATATAAATATATGAACGAATATATATATATATATATGTATGTATAATTTTTATTATGTATGATTATATAATTATAAACTTACTAATAAAGTAATGTATA
>NC_033652.1:1131397-1133938 GCF_001601855.1 Plasmodium reichenowi | reverse complement strand
GAATAAATATTATTAACAAAAAAATATTATATAATATATATATATATATATATATAATTATTATTTTAGATACCATTATTATATATTTTTCCTAGTAAAAATTTTCTAAATTTTTTTAAATAAATATATTAACAAAAAAAAAAAAAAAAAAAATTTAGAATTCATTTATCTATATTTATAAAATTATTAAATTTTTAAAAAAATTATATGTAAATATTTATAGCATTTAATTTTTATAATAATACTAAGTTATTATTATAAATGTATTTTTATGTATTTTATAAAACGTAATTAATCATAATAGTTAAAATATGTGGTTTAAAAAAAGTTTCACTTTTTTATATTTATTAATAATTATATGGATTAAAATATATATATATATGATCCTATATAAAATAATAATAAACTATTAATACAAAGTTATAACTTGAAAAATTAAGAGGAAAAAAAAATATTTTTTTTTAACGTATGAGATATAGATACCTTAAATGTTATATTCTCTTATCTTTATAATTCTTAGGAATTATTTGTAAATTCAAATAATTTCATAAAAATAATTCTATACATTTTATAAAACAGTTAAAATTTATTTAAAAAAAAAAATGTATATTTTATTACATATAAAAAAAAAAAAAAAATTCTTTTTTTATTAATCCTAATATAATTTATACACATGAAATAATATAATTGGATCATTATCCTATATTAAATGATATATTAATTTTTATGTTGAAGTGTATATTTTTATGATGAATATTGCTTTTTTTTTTCTTTTTTTTTTTTTTTCGGCTTCTCTCACTAGTATTTACATATTATATATCATGTAATAGGTGTGATTCCTTTTATTAATACACATTAAATATTAAATCATTATTATATGTACTTTTCTGAATTTGTAAACAAAAAATTAATATAAAATTATATTACATAATATGATTTCTAATATATGTCATTATTTTGATATGTCCATTTTATGAATAATACATTCATATATAATAATTTAGTTGTATATACAAAATTATATTTTAAATAAGGTGACATTAAAACAATAATACAATAATAAAATAACATATTAAAAGTCCCTAATACATGTATATTCAACCTTATAAAGTTTATAATATAATTCTTTTATAAAAAAAAAAATATATATATATAAATGAATAAATAAATATATACATATATATATATATATATATATATATATATATATTAGAAATATATTTATTATTGAAAATATTTATTGAAATATTATCAGTTTTAATAAAAATTTCATTTTGTAAATTTATTTTGCTAAATTATCCAATTAGCTTAATCATATATTTTATGATTAAATTTAAAGAAACACTTAATACATATGTATATATATATATATATAATGTTTTAATAGAAACGATTATAAATTCTTTTAATAATACTTACAATACTTTTTTTTTCCTAACAATAAAATTATAAATATATTTGTCTTATAATATATAATAATAATTCTTCGGGTTACATAATCAATATATTATTTTTTATTTATTTTTTTGTTTTTTAACTTTTATTAATTCAATCAAAATTTTAAATTTGATGTCTTGAAAAAATTATATAAAACTTATAGTTTAAAATAATTCTATACCATATATATGAAAAAATAAATAAATAAAAATGGAAAATATTATTATTTTTTACAAATGACATTAATATGTAATTATACTTTTCTTAAACCCTTAGAAAGTTATTATGGAATATTTTAATTAACTAAAATATGTATAATATAGAAATACAAAATAAATTAATAAGTCACCAAGTTAAGAAATATAAAATGCAAAACGTCCAAATTATAAAACCAAATATAAATTACACAAATGTAAATATTGAATATTATCTATAATATATATTATTGGAATTCTTTTCATGTTATAACATGTGATATAATACAAAATTAATAATATAATGTAATTATATATATATATATATATATATATATATATATATTATACTATCAATCTTTTTGATAAAGATACTTTATATTTCCTTAATAAAACATTCTAGAATTTATGAAAAAATACCTAAAATAAAATATTCAGCTAATAAAATATAAAAAATATATGATGTGTATTGTACAAAGTTAAAACAAGTTAAAGCAGGAAGTTTTATTAGTTACAAAGGGATTTAAGTTTATTGTATTTAGAATCAAAATAAAAAAAAATAAATAAAATAGAATAAAAAATTGTCCATATTATTTTTAAACAAACATATAGAATTTGTGTAAAGAATTTTTTTTTTTTACTATATATAGAAAATAATTGAATATAATCTCAATAATTTAATTATGGAATTGATAAATTAGGAAAAATTAATTGTATATGAATATATAATTATTGTAAATTCAAAAAAAAATTATTATGAATAGAATAAATCAAAATTATACAAACTCTGTGTAGGGAAATTAGTATCAAAAAGTTCATATATATACATATAATATATATATTTAATTCAAATAAAATATAAATTAAGAAAAATTCCTTTAATGTAATAATTAATTTTTTTTTTTTTTTT
>NC_033652.1:1128455-1131297 GCF_001601855.1 Plasmodium reichenowi | reverse complement strand
TAGATATTCTTTTTAAAACCTTGTAATTTTACTCCTAAAAATACATGTACGATATTATTATATATAATTTTGATACATAATAAAAAAAATGAAAAAATATATTTATTCTCTTTTAATATAAGAATCTTGTTAAACTATTAGTTTAATTTTATTATTATTTTTTTTTTTTTTTCATAATTAATTAGTAATACTATAATTTTTTTTATTAAATGATTTATTATATATAATTGTTGTATCTATTTTAATTATATATATATAAAAATAAATAATTTCCAAATTTTTATGTCATTATTATTATACTTTCAATATTATATCTACATTTTTCTTATTTCTAAAATATGCATATTTAATTCTTCATATATATAAATTTTGTGTTTTGGTCCATTAAATTTTATAAAAAAATAAAAAAAATAAAAAATACAACATGATTCATAAAACATTTAATAAAATATCTCTTATGAAAAGTGAACAAAATTTTAAAAAGACAAATAATAAAAATACTCTAGAAAAAAAAAGGAATTTTAAAAAATATGTAACTAATAATAAAATAAGATTATTCGTTTTGTTTCTTGAACTGGTTTTATGTACCATTCTACACACAACAATAGAAGTGAACTATTTTAATGAGGTAAAAAAAAAAAAATATAAAAATTTTTTTATACACATAATATATATATATATATATATATATATATATTGTTCATTTATGTAATGTTTCACTTTATATGAAAATGGATACATATATTTATATATACATATATTTATATATCCATATATTTATATATCCATATATTTATATATACATATATTTATATATACATATATTTATATATACATATATTTATTATATCCATATATTTATATATCCATATATTTATATATCCATATATTTATATATACATATATTTATATATACATATATTTATATATACATATATTTATTATATCCATATATTTATATATACATATATTTATTATATCCATATATTTATATATACATATATTTATATATACATATATTTATATATACATATATTTATATATACATATATTTATATATACATATATTTATTATATCCATATATTTATATATACATATATTTATATTTATATTTATGTTTATATTTATATTTTTTCATTTCTACCTTTGTAGCTGTCAAAAAACAAAATTTCAAATAAAAATTACACAGTAAATAATAGAAAAGAATATGGGCATTTTATTAGACTATTATGTGAAGCAGAAAATGATAATAATGATTATGAATTAAATGGACCCTCTCTAAGTGAAGTAGATCCTTATAATATTGAAAACTATGGAGAAGAAACAAATAATACGAAACAAAATAAAAGTGATAATAATTTTTATCACGTATTAGATAATAAGTATGATACAAAATTATTAGAAATAAAAAATGATTATGAACGTGCATTGGAAGATATGAATACACCTAATAAAGAAGAAAGTTTTGGAACTGAAGTAAATAATATATTAGAAGAAATATATTATGATCACACAGTATCTGAAGTATCACATGAACAATTAAATGAATTAAATGATAATGAAGACATTTCATTGCATGAAAAACAACTTAGAAAAGAAAGAGCAACTTTAAGTGATAAAGATAATTCTAAAAATTCTAATGCTCAAAACAAAGAACAAGCTGATGCAGTGAATAAAAAGTTTATAAAATTATTTGAAAATTTTTTTGAAAGAATGAATAAACATAGAGTTAATTATTTACGTAATAAATATCAAGTATTTCAATTCCTTAATGAATTAAATAGAGAGGACAGGGAAAGACTTAAAGCTTTATTCTTTGTTGCAATAACACTTGCAGTTTTAGGAATTGTTTTTATTATATATTTAATAGTTAGATTCATAATTTTAATATTTTCTCTCTTTGAATAATATTAACATTCTATTTTTATCTTCAGAAGTTAAAGAAAACAAAAATTCTTAAGAAACAAACATTTTTTTTTTTTTTTTTCAATAATATTACTTAATTATTTATTAAACAAATGGGAACATATATATAAATATATTATTAATATAACCATTTTATTATTATAATGATATATATCATATATACCAAGAATAACTTTTTTATTCTATTTCTCCATCTTGTTTTGTTTTGTTTTGTTTTGTTCTATTTTGTTTTGCTTTTTTTTTTGTTTTTTTTTTTTCAATTACTATTTTATCTTAACTTTTATATGCCCATATGCTATTCTTATATTTTATACCTAAAATTTTTTTCAATCAATATGATAAGAACAATCATATGGATATAAATATACACATATATTCCTACATGATGTAGCATTCTTCATTATTACATTAAATTAATAATGAAGATTTTATATTATAAAATAAAAAATATTTTATTTTATTATTTTTTTTTTTTTAAGTTTTTAAAATATCAAATGACACAGCAAAAAAAAAAAAAAAAAAATAAATAAATAAAACGGCAAAAAAAATAGAGACGGATCCAAAAAATATAAATAAAAATATATATATTTATTTATTTATTTATTTAAATATTTAATAAGGTACATTATTAAAAACAATAATAATGTATACAAATAAATATAATTACAAGTATACAAATTCCAATCCTTTATATCAAACTTATATAATAGATTAATATTTTGATTGTAGAATAAATCCAATATGAGGTATATACACACATATATATATATATATATTTCTTTTTTTTTTTATATTCAAATACAAAAATATGATATATTTACATTTATATTGTCCTATTATTATTGTAAATATATTTTAATTAAACATATAATAATTTCTTTTCCTTTTTTTTTTTTTTTTTTTTTTTTGTTTTTC
>NC_033652.1:1127342-1128355 GCF_001601855.1 Plasmodium reichenowi | reverse complement strand
TAAATAATAAGAAATATTTAAAATTTCTTATTTATTTTCTTTGCTTTAATAATAAAATATACATAATAATTTTTAAATATAATAATAGTAAGAATATATATGTTGGTTTTAATTTTTTTTTTTTTTTTTTTTGTTATAATAAATATTATTATTATAAATGTTATATATTTATTATAATATATAATATATAATATATTATATATAATTAAAAAATTTATATTTATGTGCATGTAATAAATGTATATAATATATAATATATAAAATTTCGTATAGATTTATAATAATATATACAGATTTTATTTTTAGTTCATCCTATTTTTTTATGCCAATATATAATAATAAAATATATTTATATATAACTCCCTCTTTATTTTATATTTATTGTTTTATTAAATGTACAAATTCGTTAAAATTATTATATTATTATATTTATTTATTTTTTTATATAAGATCAACATTAATTAATGCTGAATAAAATATTATTTTATTTATAAACGTTTTTTTTCTATATAAAATATATAAAAATGAATTCATACATTTTATAAAAATAATATTTTGCTACCATTTTTTTTTTTTTTTTTTTTTACTTTGTGTTCATCTCATGATAAATCATAATAAATTCATTATTTTTTATATAATGATATTTTTATTAGTGCATTTTATAAAATATAAAACCTTTTAATATATTATTATTATTATATATATATATTGTAATATATTATCACAATGTTGGTTGCGCAACAAGACCTTAAATTTTATTATTATTTATAATATGTTTAAAAAATAATATATGTACAAAATCTATGTAACCTTTTAAAATTAATAATATAGAAAAAAATTACCCTTATAATAATAAATATAATATAATATTTATTAATATGTACAAAAAAAAAAAAAAAAAAAAAAAAAAAAATAAAAAATTTATTATTTAAAATATTATTTTTTTTTATTTTATTAAAAATTTAATATATTAAAATAATCTTTTTTTTTATGTTTTTTATTTTTTTTATTTT
>NC_033652.1:1122145-1127242 GCF_001601855.1 Plasmodium reichenowi | reverse complement strand
ATAATATATATAAATAATCCGTTTTTCTAGGTATTTCATTTTTTATATGTTTCTTAACATTTTTATAAGATATAGAAAAATTTATATGTAATAATAAAATTTTTATCAAATATTATTCTATATTTATTCTTATAATTTCTTTTGAATTTTAAAATATTTAGATTTATTCTTTTATAACACTACAATAAATCTTAGATATAAATAAATGTATATATATATATATAATAATAATAAATATATATTATAATTTATTTATATTTTAAATATTTTACGGATACATTAATGAATTTTTTTCTTTTTCTTAAATTATATAAATTTTACATGTTTAAAAAAATATAACTATTTAATAAATAAACATATAAAAGTATATATATATATATATATATATATACATATTTGTTTTTTTTTTTTAAACAACTGATATAATATTATTGCTCACATTTTTATCCATTTTACTAATTAAATATTACAAAAATTATATACTTTAAAAAAAAACACAATATATATTTTTTTATTCTTAAATTATATAAATATGTCAAAAAAAAGTAATAATACAGAAGATAACAACAACAGTAAAAAAAGCCAACCTACAATTAAATGCATAACAAAATGTGGTACTCATACAAGTAACTCAAATATAAAGAAAGAAAAGAAAAAAAAAAGATTCAATATCTTTTCCGCTATTGCTAAAAAATTTTTTTTTAGTGTTATTGTATAACAATGTGCTTCTAACTATTAATAATGTAAGATAAAATAAAAAAAAAAAAAAAAAAAAAATTTTTTCTTTTGTTTTTCTCAATAATATCGACATATATAAATTCATAATATTTAAACTTAATTATTTTATAAATATATATATATATATGTACACATCATATATTTCTTATATTTTTTTTTTTCCTTCCTTTTTTCAAATAATACTTTTTTATAGAACAACACCTTATACATTTAAGTATGTAAAAAAATGTCTTAAAATTTTAAATGCCTTATTAAATTAAAATTTTATAATACACTCAACAGGAAAATAAAGAGAAATGTGAATATATAAATAAATAAATCATAATATATATTAAATAATTTTAATTTGAACATCTAAATTCAGAATATGAAAATATATATATATATATATATATATAATAATAATAATAATAATAATAAATAATACAAAATAATTAAATCTGAAATAACAAAATGAATAAATAGATAATATCAAAATATAAAGACAAGCACAAATAATAAAAGAGCTTAACCCTAATTACTATAATGGTTACAATTGACTTAAGGAGAAATATCTCAAATAAATAGAATATAGAAAAAAATAAATAATATATATTTACATATGTTAAAAATAAAATCTAAATTATATACTATAAGGATAAGTTGATTTGGATAAATATAAATATTTATATATTTTATAATGAAACTTATAAGTAATTTTTAGGTACATTTTCATATATATATATATATATATATATATATATATATTTTATTTGTATTAATTATAGCTTTTCCTAAAATAATACAAAAAACAACTTGTTATTTTTTTTTTAAACCTCCATTTATGGGAAGATTCTTTCTTTCCGTTTATCTTATTTTATTTATTTATATTTCTTTTTTTCTTTTTTAATTACAACTTGAATTTAAAATTTTCATAACTTTTTTTAAAAAAAAAATTTTTTTTAAACATATATATAATATATATATATAAACATTTCTATAAGATTATTTTATATTAGTTATATATTTTACCTTACAGTTTAATATTTTTTTGAAAAATATAATGTAATTAAGCATATACATTTTTTATTATATTATATAATATTAATAATATGTAATGCATAAATTTCTATAAAAAATAAAAAATAAAAACATATCGTTGTTTCCTTTTTTATATTTTATATATTTTAATCCATTATATTTAGTTTATATATTGAAATAAATCATCTAAATAAATTTTATTTTAAAATTAAATAAGACAATAAACTTATAAAAATAAAAAATAAAAAATTTAGCAATACTTAAAAGTGTATTTTTTTTTCTTATATTAAAAAAATATATTATATTTTTTAATTAAACTATATTAACGCAGTTTTTCGCAAAAATACATTTATGATATATATGTAATATAGTTTATATAACAAATATTTATATATAAAACAAAAAAAAAAAAAAAAAGTAAAACATTCGTAGTTATGTATATATATATATATATATATATATAATAATCAATGTCGTTGTTTTATTTACAAAATCGAAATAAAAAGAAAACATATGACAATTACAAAAATGCAATAAATACAATAAATACATACGTATATATATTAATATACTATTTTTAATTATATGTATAATAAATTTGATTTAATAATAATACATTATATAATAATAGATATATATAATATAATGTAATATAAAAATTAAAAAAAAACATATATATTTATAGTAAAAAAAAGATATATTTATATTTCATCCTTGGCTTTCATAATAACATATCTTTAATAATTTATATAGAAAAATAAAATATATAAATATATATAAATATATACATATATATAATTCCTAATATAGCTAATGTATTAATATTTAAAAACATCATTTAATAAAATTTTTATTTTATATGACGTAAAACATTGACACGATATTATTTCATTTTATTATTTTCTGGACAACAACCAAAATTCAATTCTACATCTATTGCCTTATTTTTTCTACTACAAAATACTTTTCACATTATTTATAAAATAGTCATTATTAGAAAAGAATCGTTTCCTAATAAGACCTTTTATTGAATTAAGAACTTTACATATTATACTTTATTCAACTCATCAACAATATTATTCTTAATTTCCTATGTGTAATATTTTACATTTATTTATTTCCCCCTTAATATATCTAAAGCCATAAATTATTTACGAAACAAACATATTTATAATGGATACAAGTTGATTAGAATTGTTTTAATAACTTTACATTTATCCTCATGATAATATTCGTGATTTCTGTAAAATATTAAATTATTCAAAACTATTTCTTTTCCCTCATAATTATATTTATAATTCATGACCTTAACTTCTCTTCATATATATAACTATTATTTGTTTTCTCAATGTGATTCCTTTGGGAATTCATAAACTCTTATTATTTTTATTTTTTGGTATCAGCAATATTAATTTACGATTATTTTTTTGTTTTTTTTTTTTATTATCTTAACATTTTTCTTGGCATGTGTTTGTTTGTGTTACTTGATTGGACATTTACTCCCTTCTCATGATGTTCATGTTTTCCTAATGTCTTTTCTTTATTATCAACATCTTTACCTTTTACGTGATCCGCATGATGTTCATGTTTTCCTAATGTCTTTTCTTTATTATCAACAGCTTTACCTTTTACGTGATCCGCATGATGTTCATGTTTTCCTAATATCTTTTCTTTATTATCAACATCTTTACCTTTTACATGCTCCTCATGATGTTCATGTTTTCCTAAAGTCTTTTCTTTATTATCAACAGCTTTACCTTTTAAGTGATCCTCATGATGTTCATGTTTTCCTAAAGTCTTTTCTTTATTATCAACAAATTTACCTTTTACATACTCTTCGTGGTGTTCATTTTTTCCTAATGTCTTTTCTTTATTATCAACAACTTTACCTTCTACTTCCTTATAGATATCTTCTTTTTTGCCTGTTGTTTTTTCTTTATTATCAACAAATCTAACTCCTATTTCCTTTTGATTGTCTTGTTTTTCTTGTGACTTCTTGTCTGTAGTATCATTAAATTTATTTTTTACTTCCTTCTCTTTATTATTCGTGTTTTTTAATTCACTACCACTATTAGCATCTTTTTCAATTTTTAATTTATCAGGAACATTTGTTCCCTTGTTCGATTCATTTTCTTTGGAACTTTCAAAATTAGGTTTTAATTTATCTGCTACATTTTTTTCTTCTTTGTGTAAACTATTTTTAAAATTTCCAATGTCAGATTTTAATTTATCTGTTTCATTTTTTGTATTATTTTTTTCCTTTCCTTCAAAAAGTACAGAACTGTATTTCTTTTTATGCTTAACATTTTGTGTTGTATCATTCATAGTACTTATATTATCATCATCCATAAAACCTATTTCATGTACAGTACATCCTTTTTTTAATTTTCTATTATTTAGTGGAATATTTTTTGGTGTATTTAATCCTGAATGTTTATTATTTTCATTTTTATAAGGAATATCTTGTCTCATTCCTTGTGATGAAAATGATCCTACATTTTTAGAACCGTCTTTTTGTCCCTTCATTCCATCGTGAATACTCATTTCTTTTTCTACTTTATTTTCTTCATCAGTAGAATGTTTATAATTTTTATTATGTGGAATATGTTTTTTCTTTTCCTCTACATTCTCATTAATTTCACTAACACTTGCTCTACGGGTATTGTTTTTGGTTCTATCTCTTTTGGGAACTTCTTCTTTTTCATTAACATTATGAAGTTTATGATTATTTTCATTCTCATAATGGTTTGATGAAGGTGTCTTTACGTTTTGTTGTACATGACTTTTAGTATTTTCTAAACTCATACTCCTATTGTGATCATTTTGTTTATTTTCACTATTAATATTTGTACTAGTACTGGGTTTTTTATTCATATCACTATCATTATTATATATACCTTCACTTAATACATTTTTTGTAGTACCTAGTTCCATATTTTCATTATTCATATTATTATCTTTAATTTCATTTATTACACTTACTTTTGTACCAAAATCTTTATTTACACCGCCATCAGAATTGTTTTTAAACTCACTTACATATTTTTTATGAGAATATGGATCTTTATTCATAAAAGAGTCGGTATTACTTTCGAACTCACTTACAAATTTTCTACGAGTATATGGATCTTTATTCACAAAAAAGTCGGTATTACTTTCGAACTCACTTACAAATTTTCTACGAGTATAAGATTCCTTATTAATACCACCACCATCATTATTTTTAAATTCACCCACACAAAGTCTTGGTACAGATACTTCTTTCTTAAGACCTACATCATCATTATTTTTAAATTCATTCACACAAAGTCTTGGTACAGATACTTCTTTCTTAAGACC
>NC_033652.1:1119325-1122045 GCF_001601855.1 Plasmodium reichenowi | reverse complement strand
TCATCATTATTTTTAAGTTCACTCACATAATTTTTTGGTGTAGATGTTTCTTTCTTAAGACCTTCATCATCATTATTTTTAAATTCACTCACATAAATTTTTGGTGTATATATTTCTTTATTAATACCTCCATCATCATTATATTTAAACTCACTTATATAACTTTTGGTAGTATATGATTCTTTATTAATACCTTCATCATCATTATTTTTAAATTCACTCACATAAATTTTTGGTGTATATATTTCTTTATTAATACCACCATCAGAATTACTTTTAAACTCACTTACATAACTTTTGGTCGTATACGATTCTTTATTTATTCCACCATCAGAATTACTTTTAAACTCACTTACATAACTTTTGGTAGTATACGATTCCTTATTTATTCCATCATCGTAATTGCTTTTAAATTCACTTACAAAATTTTTGGTAGTAGTATATGTCGTGTTATTTACACCATTATCTGTGTTACTTTTAATTTCATTTGGTGCATTATTTGTAATATTTACCTTATTATTCATACCATCATGAGTATAACTTTTAATTTCGTTTGGTGCATTATATGTAGTATTTACCTTATTATTATTCATACCATCATGAGTATAACTTTTAATTTCATTTGGTGCATTATTTGTAGTATTTACTTTATTATTCATACCATCATGAGTATTACTTTTAATTCCATTTGGTGCATTATTTGTAGTATTTACTTTATTATTCATACCATCATGAGTATTACTTTTAATTCCATTTGGTGCATTATTTGTAGTATTTACTTTATTATTCATACCATCATGAGTATTACTTTTAAATTCTTCTACAAATTTCTTTCCAGTATTTGAAAACTTATTCTGTTTATTTACAGTATTATTATTTACGTTATTTGGATTTTTTTGCATGTAATTTGATGCCCTTTTCTTAAGATTAGGACTAGGAGGGGCATTATGATTCTCTTCATATTCCATTTCATCAAACATTTGATCATTCATATTTTCATCATATTGATCATATTCATCATACTGATCAGATCCTTCACTATCTTCCTCATCAGCGTTTGTTATTTTATTTATTATACTAGAAACATTACCCACAACATGTTTATCAATATTTGTTATACCACTTGAAAGGGTATCTTTTAAAGTATCTATATTAGGTTTCACTGCTTCTTTTACATCGTTACATGTTTCAGTAAAACCACTTATAACAGATTTTAGCACTGATGACATACCGTGGCTTTTTGATGCATAATCATTATATTTTTCTAAAACATTTTTTGAATTCTCACCTTCTTCCTCATAATATTCGTCATCATAATTTACTTCTTCGTAATTTCCATCATCATCATAATATTCACCATCAGCATATTCATCTGGGGAATGTTCCTCCTCTGAATATTCTTCTTCATAATATTCTTCTTCTCCATTATTAACATATACAGAAGGTTTACCATTATTTCTTTGTTTACGTTCAGTTAATGATCTGCTTGATCTTATACTAAATAACCCTTCTATATTATCTTCCTTATTGCCCTCCTTACAATACGTATCCTACAAAATAAAAATAATAGTGAAATATAATATATATAATAAATATTGCGTACTAATGGATAATTTTCAACATATAATTATCAAAAAAAAATTCTTTAACTTACATAGCTCGATCCGTTCAATATGCATATGAAAAAACTAAGAAATAATATTTTAACAAGAATATAATACGATATTCTATTTTTCTTTATATTATATTCCCTAGATATCAATTTATCATACATAATCGCATAACATTTGGACATACTTTTGGTATTCTCATTACGTTTTATTATATCTAATCTATTATATAACATTTTAAACATTTTACACCGTTTATAAAAAAAAAAAAAAATTTTATAATTCACCTTAAACACTTTATAAAAAAAATATATTCATACGATATATTTTTTAGGGTCACACATATGTATTATATAAATAAATAAATATATATATATATATATATATATATATTGCTTAATTGTATTATGTAATATTTTAATTTTTAGGGCATGTGGTATTTTTTTTTTTTTTCCAATTTTTTTTTAAAGAATAATATTTTCAAAAATTATGATTACTTCTTCAATTAAAAAAATAAAAAAAGAAATGTAATATTAACACAAAATATTAAGAAATAAATACAAAAACAATAAGAAAAAATAAGTTATGGTATTTTAAAAGAATAAACATATTATTAAATCATTTAATATACATTCATTTTTATGAAGATTTTACATATTTCTATATATAATAGAACTAATGTTAAAATAACATTTATTGTAAAATACAATATTCTATTTTTACAGATCAAAAATTAGGATATATGGATATACATTGTAAATTAAAATGATAACAAATAATTTCAAATATATATATAAATATAAAATATATAAATCAATGTATTAATACACATATGTATATAATGTATATATATATATATATACAACTATCTATTTTTTAAATTAATAAAATACATGTATTCTATAACTATATTCTTTTTTTTTCGATTTTTTTTTTTTCCTGCTTTTTGACAATATGTAATAATATATATATAATATTATATTTTATAATGTATAAATTTAAAAATTATGAAAAACTATATTAAAAATAAATATGAAATAAATAAATAAATAAATAAATAAATAAATAAACATATATATATATATATATTATAATTATTTAAAAATAATA
>NC_033652.1:1109435-1119225 GCF_001601855.1 Plasmodium reichenowi | reverse complement strand
AAGAATAATAAAAAAAAAGAATAAAAAAATAAACCCCCCCCCAAAAAAAAAAAAAAAAAAGTACATAAAAACAAGAGAATGATAATTTAAAAAAAAAAAAAAAAAATACATAAATATATTTGCATATAAAAATTATACTTTTATTAATATAAAAAAAAAAAAAAATACATAATTAAAAATGTAAAAATTTTCATATTAAAATTATACATTTTAATAATAGATCCCATTTTTTATATGATGTAAATTAATATAAAAAACGTAAATTAAGAATAATTATAATATAATATATAATTATATAGTGCATTATTTATTAATTAATTTATTTATAAAAAAACATTAAGGTACATGTATTTATAAAAAAAATTAGGAATTTTTTTATATGTCATTTAAATTTATATAAATATATATATTATATACTAGCATTTTTCTATAAATAATAATATATTTATTTATTTTTTTATGAAGGAAATAAACTAATTATAAGGAGAAATAAAATAAATGTAATTTAAATAGAAATTATTGGTAAATTAGTATATGTAATTAACCGTAACATAATTTAATAATATAGAATATATATATATATATATATATATTGTATATTCTTACGTACAACTGCATGAATTATTTTATATATATATATATATATATATATATATACTCTATATATAAAAATAGTTAAGTATATATAAAAATATATATATATAATATAATATATTAAATATATAAAGCATAAAAAAAAAAAAAATTTTAATATTACTAATAAAATTAAAAAAAAATATATATATATATAGATTTTAAAATATATTTTATAATAATTTCTTATTTATTTACAAATTATTTATTAATTTTATGTTAAAACAAATAATCATTTTAATATACCACATTATATATATATGAATAATAGTTTTAGATTAAAATCTATATATTAAAAAAAAAAAATTTTAACACAAAGTGTTAAATACTATATAAAAATACAAAATTCTCCAAGAATACTGAAATTAAGGTACAAAGAATTAATTTCCTTAAAATTTATATATAATAAATAATTTATATATATATATCCCATATATATATATATATATATATATATATATTAAATATTAAAAATTTTTTTTTTTTTTGTTTAATTATTCATATTAAAAAATAACATTTCTATAAATGATAATCATAATGTATATAAAATATATTATATATATATTTATTTATTCATTTATATATTTTTAATTTATTATTTTCCTTTAAAATATAGTAATTACTAGCTCATGTTAATATATAAGAAGGATGATAAATATTTAAAAAAAAGTAAATAATTTTCCTTAAAGAAAAATGTGAATAAATATAAATTTTAATTAAAAATTAAAGGATGTGGAAAATTAAATATTAATATATATATATATATATATATATTATCAATTTCTTATATTTGATTATTTCACTTTTTTAAATAATATAAATTCATTTTATCCTTTTAATTTAATATATTTTTTTTTTTTTTTTTTTAAGATATAAAATATTCTATAGGTATAATTTCTTTAAAATCACATTTTGAATTATTATATAACTAATTAGTTATGTATAAAAATGTTAATTATAAATTATCATTAAGAAAATAAATAAATAAATATATAAATAAATATATAAATATATATATATATATATATATATATATATATATATATATATTTATATTTATATTTATATTTATAATAATAATATCAAAACAAAAAATAGATTAACAATTTTTTATACATTTTATTTAAACAAATATATGTATGTATAATAATGCACAAGGTGAATCTCTTAAAAAAATAACACTGGAAAAATATAAAATTATTACTTCTTATAAAAAAAAAAAAAATATATATAAAAAACATCGCTTTTCAAAATTACAACAAAACATTAAATACGAAAAAACATATATATATATATATATATATATAATATTCACCACATTAGTTATAATATTTATTTTTTTCCTCTCAATGTAGAAGTACCAGCATTTTTATTATTCTTATCTGAGGTTTCTTTGTTTTCCTTTTTGTTTTCCTTTTCCTTTTCCTTTTCTTTTTCCTTTTCTTTTTCTTTTTCTTTTTCGTTTACTTTTTCTTTTTCGTTTACTTTTTCTTTTTCTTTTTCGTCGTCATCATCATCATCATCATCATCATCATCATCATCATCATCACCATCATCATCATCATCAGTGTTTTCATCTTCTAATAATATTTCTATTTCATCCTTGGTATCTGTATTTTCTGCAGTTTTACTTTCATTTTCATTTAAAAACCCTTTTAATAATTTACCCGGTATTCCTGTTGCACCTTGTACATTGTTAGAAAAATCACCTCCAAAACTTTTCATAATATTCTTAAATCCATCTTTTAAAGCATCACAATCTTTCATCATATTTTCTTCACCTCCTTCTTCAATATTTTTCTTTATACCTTCTTTTAATGCTTTCATTTGTGGCTTAATATCATGCATAACTCCTTTAACTATAGCGGTTAAATTATGTTCTGTAGGAGCATTTTCTTTAGTTGTACCATCATCATTAACATATTTTGAAAATAAATTAGACTTAATACCCTTAAGTAATGGTGCTAACAAATTACCCAAATTACCACATGAAGATGTTGTCTGATTTATAAAATTATCAAGGTCAGGAATATTAGCCGCATTACCATTAGCACCTGATGTTGTACCACTAGTTCCTGGTTCTTCACGGTTTTCCTTACTAGACAAAATTCTATTATTTCGGAATCCTACATTATTCAAATTCTTGTTATTCATATCATAACTCTTGGAAAGAACTCCCTAAATAATTACAAAAAATAAAAATGTATATAACATAAAGGTAAATTAAAATACCTACATATTATATTATATTATATTATATTATATTATATATATATATATATATACATGTATGTTTCTTTCCTTTTCCGTTCTTTTTTTTTTTTTTTTTTTTTATAATCTATTTTATTATAAACTTACATTATTAGAACATTGAAAAGTAGCAGCAAAACAGGTAACAGCTAAAATCTTGGTAAAATGAACCATTTTAATAAAATTTTAATAAAATAAAAAAAAAAAAAAAAAAATTAAAATAAAAAAAAATATATTATTTATATTTCAACTAAAATAAATAATATTTTTTTAAAAGTTTTATTTTTATAAGTTTAAAAATATAAATACCTATATATTATAATAATATATATATATTCTGAAAATATTAAGAAAAATAAAATTCTAATAATTATTTTTTTTTTTTAAATACTAAAGAGTTATTAATTTGTTCATAAAAATAAATATTCATAACTAGAAATTATAATAAATATAACTTTTTAATAATTTTCAAAAATATAATTATTTTTAAAAAAAAAGTTATATATAAATATAGAGATAAAAATATTTACAAATACTATTATTCTTTTTAAAATTTATATATAATAAATATAAAAATATATTATTCTATATATTATATTATATATATGGTCATATTTTTTTTCTTTTTTTTTTTTCGTTTCCTATGAATTTTTTCTATATTTTAAATAATTTATTGTTTATTTACATGTCGTTCTCTCTTTTTTAAATAATAGAAAAAAGTATTCTTATAATTATATATATATATTATATATATATATATATATAAATATAATATTAATGAATTAAAATATATGTAGTCGTACTATTTATTTTTTTTAACATGTATAAAAAAATATAAATTAAAAAATATTTATGCACTACTTCAATTATAAAACATATTTTGATAATTTCGTTGTAAGTACGTTTAATCTATATATATAAAAAAAAAAAAAAGTTTATTCTATTTTATTTTTTTATCATATCCTCCAAGTTTATTAGAATTTTATATATTATTTAATCATATATTATATTTTTATAATATAATATTATATATAAAATAATAAAATTTCAATTTTTTTTTTTTTTTTTTTTTTAATAATAAATCAAAAGAAAAATGAGATTTATATTTTAATTATAATTTTATAGAAACAACTAATATTTAAATTAAAAAAAAAAAAAATAATTTCGAACGAATTTTCTCGGAATATTATTATTTGTATATAATAATAGAACTGTCCCACTTTTTTATAATAAGTAGTAGTATTTATTTATTTATGAATAAATCCTAGAGTATATAAATAATGGTAGATAAATTATGTACTTTTAACATGTTTTATAAACTTAAAAAAAAAAAAAAAGGGATCTACAACTATCACAATTATAATAATTATTACTTATATACGTATATCTATATATATATATATATTATATAATATGTACCCTTTAAATTTTTTAATAATTTTTACTTCCCAATTCAAAGTTATAATTTTAATCTAAAAATATATAATTATTCTTATTAAAAATATAATGGACAAAAAAGGAAAAAAAAAAAAAAAAGAAATAATTAATGTCCTTAATTAATTATATATAAAAGTACTTATTTTTCCATATAAATTAATTATTAATTATTTTTTTTATACATACTATATTCTGGTTATCTAACAAAATATTTATTATAAAAAAAAAAAATAAAAGAATTAAATCAATGCATTTTCATACATATAATATATTTTTAACATATAAGGTTTTATATAAGTATATTTTCTTTTCATTCTAAATAAATTATATATAATTACATTTTAATTGTATTAAACATATTAAGAAATATTTCTAAATATATTTTAAAAATATGAATATATTCCACACGTTCTACAATTATTTTGTTATAATTATTATAAAATTATAAGGCGAAATAAATATATAAAATTTTATATTAACAGAAGGTTTTTTTGTAACATGATATAATAGTAACATATTTTTCATTTCATTAATTTAAAAAAAAAAAAAAAAAGGAAATATTTATTTTCCACATATAATATATAATTATATTTTTCAATAATATATATTTTGAATAATATATAAATATTCATAAATCAAATAAATAAATATATATATATATATTTTTTAATTTGATAAAGTTAATAAATGTATTTTATTCTTTATATAATTAAACAGATTTTATGATTTAAAATAAAAAATTACATAATGAAAAATTTTCAAAAATGTATAAAAATATACTAAAAAAAAAAAAATAATAATAATAAAATAATTTTTTCTTTAGGCAAAAATAAAATAATATACATATGATATAAAATAAGGAGAAAAAAAAAAATATATATACATATACATAAATATATATTAATCAGTGAACTTAAAATTTAAGCATTGCCACCTTAGCACAGTGGTAGTGCGTTGGTCTTGTAAACCAAAGGTCGGGAGTTCGATCCTCCCAGGTGGCTATAAATTTTAAAGTAATTAAGAAAAAAAGAAAATTCTGAAGATTCATAAAAATAGGAGAATATTTATAAAATAAATATTATATATTTTATATTAAGATTAATATAAGATTTTCATATAATTTTATATAAAATATTTTATAATATAATTTTATATTACATAGTAGTAAATAATTATATCATAAAATGTAAAATTTTATTATTATATATAATAATATGCAAAATATCATATATATAAAGAAAAAAAAATATTCATATAATATTTTAATGAGTCAAAAGAATTTTTTCTTTTTTTTTCTTTAAAAATATAATTTATTAAAATTATAAATATAATTGTTATATATAAATATATATATCTTTTGAAAGAATATTCTTATATATTTATGAAAAAAAACGATAATTCATTATATATCATCACGTTATTTATTTTAACATTGCATAAGTTTATATATATATATATATATATTATACAATGTTAAAATATTGAACATTTTTATGGATAAATTATTGATGTTTTTCATATACCAAAAATTACATTTACAAAAACATGTGTTGTATATAATATATTTTGGGATTATATCACAAAAAAAAAAAAAGAATAGAAAATAAAAATTAAATACATCCATTTTAAGTGAACCAATATATTAATAATGTAAAAAATATTAAATATAATTATATATTTATAAATATATAATATATATAATTATATGGTTTAAGATATAAATAATGACATATTTTTTTAAATTAAATTTAATTGTCATTATAATCCTTTTCATAATTTATATACAAAAAAATGAAAAAAACAAATTAAATAAATTATACATTGTAACATTTAATATAATCATAATAATATATATTATATATAATATATATATTTCTATAAAAATATCTTTATAATTAAATTCTTAAATTAATGTAAAAATACGGGCACCGAGGATCGAACTCGGGATCTCCTGCGTGTAAGGCAGGCGTCATAGCCACTAGACCATGCCCGCTTAATAGAAATTTTCAATTATTCTTTCTTTATAATTAATTTTAAATATATATATATTTTGGATATTACCAAATCCGTATGTATATCATATATTGATGTATTTTTATTATAAAAAAAACATAAAATTGAAAAATATAGATTTCTTAATTCATTAAATTATATATATATATATATATATATATATGTATGTATTTATATATATTTATTTTGTTTTATTTTATTTATTCAATTGCAATTTTTGTATAAAATTTTTTTTTTTTTTTTTTTTTTTTTTTTCATTAATCATATAATAATTTATTCAAATTATTATTATTCTATACAGTAAATATATGTTCATATAAAATTTATTTTTCGATATAATGGTATTTAAAATTATATGTATAATATCAAATGTAACATTTTTTTAATTTTTTTAATTGTAGATATAAATATATATAAGGGCTCTTTGATTTGTAACCTGCATATACAAAGGGACAAAGATTTTATATGTTTTTTTTTTTTTTTTTTTTTTTTAAAAGTTATCATAAAATAAATAATGTTGTTTTATTTATCGAGATATATTAATTTAAGAAATCAACATTTGCATAAGCATAATTAATATTATAACATCCCAATATATCTTATACAAAAACAAAAAGGAGGAATATATACTATATTATATATATATATATATATATATATAAAGATGTAATACCTTTGAATTAATATTATACTGTAATAAAAATGAAAAAATAAATGGTTTTAAACCAATGTGTTGAAGGATTTATTTATATATTTCTTTATATTTATTATTTCATTTTTTTAATACTCTGAAATATTTCCCCATATATATATACGAAAAATTTGCAAAGATTAATAATTACTAAAAGAAAAAAATAAATAATAGAATGAGTACATTCATTTAATTAAAAGAGAATATAAAAATATATCGTTATTTATTATCTTTTTCTCGTCTTATAATATTTATCTATATATGAACGTATTATATTCATTTTAATATTATCATAATTAATGACAATATATAGTAAAAAAAAATAATAATCATTTGATACATAATAGAACATAAATAAATATATTATATATATATATATATGTATATATTTTTATAAATTACATCAGCTTTTATATATCAGTATCAATATTGTGTAATCTCATTATACTTGAATTTTTTTTTTTTAATTTCTTTTCATGTGTTATAAAATATGAACAAATATTATGATGCAAATGAGTATATATAAATGATATTACTGATAAATAGTAATTGTATATACATGAATATTTTATTCTATATAAAAAAAAAAAAAAAAAAAAAAAAAATCGTTATAGACAAAAAAAAATGGATAAATTAGACATCATAATAAAATATATATACACCATCAAAACAAATATCTTAATTCCTATAAAAAATAGATGATTTTGTTATTATATATATAGAGAGATACATCAAAATATTTTCAAATGATATAAGATTTTTTTATGACAACAACGATTTTGTTGTCATTATTTATTTTTAAACAATATATTAAATATATATATATATATATATTTGTCTAAGTAATATTTAATAAAAAATGTCATGTACTTATTTTATTAAACCTCAATTGTATATATTGTTATTATTAGAACAGTTATTATCATTAATATGTATTCTATTTTATTAATCTACATATGCAGAAATTATAAATATCAATAATGAATAATTTAAAAATAACATATTAAATTATTAAAGTTATCATTTTAATATGTATTCGTATGTTTCTTTTCTTTTTTTTTTTTTTGTTTTTTTCATAATAATTATGTACATATATTTTTATTAATATTATATATATATATATATATATCATATTTATTACTTAATAACATAAATTTTTAAATATAAAAATATTTTATTTAAAATATTTAATAAATGAACAACTTTATTGATAATGTTATTCCTTATATGGAATTTGAATTTTTACACATTCATAATTTTTATTTTTAATTTTTAAACAAAAAATTAAAACAAAATATACAAAAATTTTATTATTTATTAAAATATATATATATATATATATACATATATATTGACAATATAATATGTATATATATGTACATTTTATATATTTGTGTTAATAATATTATAAAAAAGAAAAATTTTTCTTTTCTTTTGTTTTTTTGTTTTTTCCATTTCAGAATTAACTTTTGTTTAATTCTTAAATTTTTAAAATTTGTTCATTTTTTTATCTTTTTTTTTTTTTTAATTAATTATTTGTTTTATGTTTTTTTTTCTTTTTTTTTTTCTTTTGATTTTTTCTTTAAATTTTTTGTTAAAAGATGAATAGAATTGATTTTTTACACAGCTTTATATATATATATATAATATATATATTTTATTTTATATATATGTATTATATATATAATATATACTTATTACAATTTCATTTTTATTCACACTATATAAAATGGGAAACACATAATATATAATCACATTTTTGTTTAATATATTAAACGTAAAGGAATAATTTACAAAGAAATTATAAAATTACATAAATGTATATATGTATGTATATAATATATGTATATATTTTTATTTTATTTTATTTTATTTTATTTGATTGTATTTATTTATTTTATTTTTATTTTATTTTTTATTTATTTTTATTATTTTATTATTCGTATATTTATTTTTTTTAATTTTATTTTTACACAAAAAAAAAAAATTCGATCAAGTTAGAATTTTCCAAAAAAATTACATATGTTAAAAATATAAAACAAAATAAAATAAATAAATAATAAATACAATCGTAAAGATCTGATGAAATATTTTGAATGTGTAAAGAAAAATATTAATATATAAATATATTAAGATATATGAAATATAATTTTATAACATTCATGTACACATTTCATTTATTTGTATGTATATATGTAATATATTGTTGAACTACGTATATATTTTATTCATTTGTATGTTTATGTTATTTATTAATATGTTTATGTTATTTATTAATATGTTTATGTTATTAATTTGTATACATATGTTATCCATTTGTATGTAATATATTAACCATTTGAATATAAACAATTATCGATTTCTTTGTATATATTTCCTATTTTTCAGTTTATATAATCCATTTTTTCTGTATTTCTCATTCATTGCTCCTTTACAACTATGTATTTTATTTTATTATATTT
Source organism: Plasmodium reichenowi (assembly GCF_001601855.1). Taxonomy (NCBI): domain Eukaryota; phylum Apicomplexa; class Aconoidasida; order Haemosporida; family Plasmodiidae; genus Plasmodium; species Plasmodium reichenowi. The sequence goes on along the minus strand of NC_033652.1, from coordinate 1,109,739 downwards.
TATCTCTTTTTTTTTTCTTTTTTTTTTTTTTTTGTATTTAAAAATTTTTTTTTGAATTTTTTTTTTTTTTTTTTTTTTTTTTTGTATATAAAAATTCTTTTTGTAATTGAAAATAATGTCTCAAATTAAATAAAAATTAACAAATTCTGCTAATTCATTTGTCCAATTTTTTTTTTTTTTTTTTTTTTTTTTTAATAACAATTTGTTCATTTAATTCTATTCCTTCAATTGAAGTTTAATATTCTCTTTTTTTTTTTTTTGATAAAACAAATTTTTAAAAATTTTTATACATAATATAAAAAAA
>NC_033652.1:1096473-1109035 GCF_001601855.1 Plasmodium reichenowi | reverse complement strand
TTTTTTTTTTTTTTTTTTTTTTAAAATTTTTTTTTTTATTTTAAAATATTTTTTTTTTTTTTTTTTTTTTTTTTTTTTTTTTTTTTTTTTTTTTTTTTTTTTTTTTTTTTTTTTTTTTTTTTTTTAATAACAATTTGTTCATTTAATTCTATTCCTTCAATTGAAGTTTAATATTCTCTTTTTTTCTTTTTTGATAAAGCAAATGTTTGTTAATTTTTATACATAATATAGACACATACTAAAAAAAAAAAGGAAAAAGAAGAAAAAAAAAAAAAATTAAAAATATAACATGAACATAAATATAAATATAAAAGTGATCATGAACATTTAAATAAACATAAAAGTGATCATGAACATTTAAATAAATATAAAAAATAATCATTAGCACTTATATAAACATTTGAATAACCATTAACATTTATATAAACATTTGAATAACCATTAACATTTATATAAACATTTGAATAACCATTAACATTTATATAAACATTTGAATAACCATTAACATTTATATAAACATTTGAATAACCATTAACATTTATATAAACATTTGAATAACCATTAACATTTATATAAACATTTGAATAACCATTAACATTTATATAAACATTTGAATAACCATTAACATTTATATAAACATTTAAATAACCATTAACATTTATATAAACATTTAAATAATCATTAACATCTATATATTTATATAATATAAGAAATGGGGAGAAATCGTACACAAAAATATAAATTAAGAGAAGAGAATTTAGAAGGAAATGGAAATACATTCCATAATACTTTAAAAGGTTCTTCTACAGATAAGACTTTACTTAATAAAAGGTCGACTCAAACTAACTTGTTTAAATTTAATGGAAAATATGAAAATAGAATAATAGATGATGATAGTACAACAAATAGTAATACACCAAATAATGCTATAGAAAAGAATAACAAGGGGAATGGTAATCGACCGAATAATAACACACAAAATTACATTACATTACTTCAAACCAATGTAAATTTTAATAAAATGAAAACACCCCAAGAAAATACAATTATTAATCTTAATAAAATTAATCAATTACATAATAAGAATCAAATATGTTCTAATAGAATAAATAATTTATGTAATTACGATGAACAATTATGTAACGTATTAAATAATAGTGAAAAAGATAAAAAAAAATTACATGGAAACAATAATATAATTACACATAACCATCAAAATAATATTACTTCAACATTATATAAGTATGACAATAGTTGTATAGAAAATAATCAATCTGATTATATAAATAAATTGAGTATCGAAAATAAAGCAAATACTAGTAATACATTTTATAATATAGATCAATTCGGTTTACTGAATAAAAAAAAAAAAATAAAATCACTTGAAAACCTTAAAAGTTATATATCTAATGATGGTGAGTCTTTCAATAATTCCTTCACAATTAAACCTTTTAATTCGTATAACAAATCAACAATGAAAGTAAAAAATATTTTAAGTAACGAAAAAACAATCTTATGTAGAAAGAATTGTAAAAATTTTATTCTGAATAAAAGAATAAACTTGGAACATTATAATTCAAAAAAAGGCAATAGCAATAATAATGATATGAATGAATGTGATGTAGTTAAAAATTATAAGCAAGACTATGGTAATAATAATAATAATAATAATAATAATAATAATAATAATAATAGTAATAGTAATAGTAATAATAATAATAGTAATAATAATAGTAATAATTATTATTATTATAGTGATAATTATATTAATGATGATGACAATAATAACTATTATAATAATTATTATTATGATGATGATGAGGATATAAAAAAAGGGGAACATATTTATTTTTATAATAAATATATTATGTCTGACAATAAACCTATATACAACAATATCAATTATTTTAATAAAAACGAAAGGAATGAAATTTCCAATGGAACGTTTAGTTATGATATCTTTAATCCACATAAAAATAATAAAGACAAAATATGTATGCAGAGATTTTATTATAGTAATGATTATTTGAGACCAGTCATATGTGAATATAAATCTTTTAATAAAAATATATATAAGTCAAAAATATGTTTACAAAGAGAAGAAACACATATACCTATTTCAAAAGAGTGTGCTGATAAATGTGGAGATAATAATAATAATTATTATTATGATAATAAAAATAATCAAAATAATCAAAATAATCAAAATAATTATAAATGTAATCAATATGTTAATGAACACAATAGTAATCATGGTAACAATGACAACGATAATAATGATAATAAGAATGCTAATAATAATAATGATAATAATAATAATGATAATAATAATAATGATAACAACAACAACGACAACAACAACAACAACAACAACAATAATAATAATAATAATAGTGGTGATGATAGTAGTGATGACAATAATAATGAAGAATCAATGAAAAAAAGGAGAAAAGAAAAAAACAAAAAAAAGAAAAAATGTAATAAAAATATATCAGGTAAAAGAAAAAATAATTACTCATATGAAAAATTTATAAATAAAAAGATTTATTCCTCAAATGACGTATATTTAACAGAAGAATATGAAGAAGATAAAAGTAAAATAATAAATGAAAAAGAAAAAACTATAAATTTAATTTCATATATAAGTGACAATTCATCTATATTATCTAATAATAAATTAAAAAATAATAATAAAATAAATAATAATAAAATAAATAATAATAATAATAATAATAATTGCTATAATAAAACGAACTGCAAAAAAAAATCAGTTCCAATAAAATCTCGTAGTAGTAGTTATATAGATATCAAAAATATTGTACATGAAAGATTACGTAGAAGCTATTCAAATACATGTATTTATAACTCAGAAAAGACCATACAAAATAATGTCCATCCCTCTTTTAATAGTAATATAAGTTGTAATTTGAATGCAAACAATATACATGAAACATCTAATAGTAATCATATTTTATTTAACAACTCTAATAATTATGTGAAGGAAAAAAAAAAAACTCAAAAAAATTCAAAAACGAGATTAAGTTCATTGCACAAAAATCATGTAAAAAATATAGACACCAATATTAATAAAAATTTCAATCCATGTAATTACGCAAAGAATAAGAAAAAGTGTACTACTACTAACAATATATATATAAATCTTGAAAATTCTTTACAAGATATAGAAAATAATATTATTAATTTGGATATGTCATTAGTTGACACTCATACAGATTTACACACAAAACAAAAATATATTAACAATAAGCAAGATAATATACCACTAATATTGCTACAACAAATTAAGGAAAAACAGAATTCTCTTTCTGATTCGAATGAGGTAGATAAAAAGAAAAACAAAAATAAAAAAGAAAATAAAAAGGAAAAGGAAAAAGAAAAGGACAAAGAAAAAGAAAAGGACAAAGAAAAAGAAAAAAGAAAAATAAAGAAAAGAAAAAAATCTATTACAAAAAATAATCAACCAAACACATATTATACTTGTGATAATGATGATGATAACCTCCTTAGTAATAATAGCGATACACCTATGTTTTTTCATTATGAAAATATATTAGATAATAATATGAATCAAGAGAAAAATAATGAAAACCACTCATTAATTAAAAAAGAAGAAAATATAACTTATTCATATAAAAATAATGAATCCACAAATAACTTTCTTATATTAGATAAAATTAATCAAATGCATTATATACACTCAAATAAAAAGAAAAAATTTAACCACAATAATAATAATTCAAAAAGACATCGTTTTGTAAAAAGCAAAAAAATATATTCAGCCAAATGTTATAAAGAAAATGATAACACATTTGAAAAGATGAATTCTTTCTATAGCGATAATAATATAATTATTAGAAGTAATTCTTTATCCAATATAATAAATAGTAATAATATCTTCTGTAACAGTGATATAAATGATATACACTTTGAATGTTCCTCTATATTAAGTAATCAAAATATTTTATTAAGAAATTCAAATGAATATAATATAGAAAAACAAAACAAACATAATAAAAATAATGATATGAATAATAATTTAAATAATATTATACAAACAAATGATACCACTAAAAGGAACCCAGTTTATAATTATCACAATCAAAATAATAATAGTAATAATAATACTATTCTTTTTAATACTGATAAGTCAAATCTTAAAGAAAAATCTCTAGGAAATTATCTTACAAGAAGCAAATCATGTTGTGATACTCTTGAAAATGATTCTAAACATAATATTTTTAATATTATGTCTGATAAGAAAAAACACGCGTCACATAATTATCACTACTTAGCTAGTAGAACGAAATTAAAAAATACACAAAGAAATATTCAAAATGATAAAGACAAAATAAAGTTAATCACAAAAAAAAATTCAAAACACCACCAACTAGAAGAACAAAAAGAACAAAATGAACAACAAAATGAACAAAAAAAAGAACAACAAAATGAACAACAAAATGAACAACAAAATGAACAACAAAAAGAACAACAAAATGAACAACAAAATGAACAACAAAAAGAACGACAAAAGATAACACAAAATATTTCATTGTCAAATTTATTATCACAACAAAAAAACGCCTCCTCCTTTAATGATTTACAAAAAAATTTCTCATTAAATTCAAGCAAATTAATTCAGAAAAAAAAAAGCCACGATGTAATCATTCCTAATAATATCAAAAATAATACTTTATATATATCAAAGGATATACTATCTGAACAAAATAAAATAAATAGTGACCCTAAACGTTATAAACCATCATCAAATGAGTTAAGAAATAAGTCGTGTTCAAAAGAAAATTTGAAAAGTAATTCAACTCAAATTCAAAATAATAATAAATTATATGATCCTATGGAATGTTATAGAGATTATGATTGTGCTCAAAAAATTAAAGAAGATATTTTACAAAATGAAAAATTTCCTTTCATATTTTATGATAGCAACCTTCGTAATTTAGTTATATATTATAAAGATAATTATACCACAGAAATCAAAACGAAATATTTTTCAGCTCAAAGATTTGGCCATGCCACAGCAAAAAAAATTTCACTTAACTTTTTAAGATCCTTAGGTGTTAATGCAGATTATTTAGAAAACAATAATGTTTTTTCATATGAAAGAGATACTAAAAGTAAATTGTTTAATATTGGAAAAGCCAAAGCAAACATAAACCCTGAAGAAAATTCAGATATCAATTTAATATATGATAAGAAAAAAAGAAATGTTATTGTTTCATGGAATAATCAAGTTAAAGGTTATAACTTTAGAAAATTCTCAACACAAAGATTTGGTTATGATGTAGCTATTTCTCTCTCCATTGACTTTTATAAAAACTTAGGTGGATTAAAAGAAGAAGAAGAAATAAGAAATTATATTAATCAAATTAATAATTCCTTTAAATATAATCGAAATGTAACAAATAATAATAAAAGAGGTAGAAAAAGAGGAAGAAGAGGTCGAAAAAAAATTATCAAAACAAAAGATGATCAATCATTATCTTCTGCATATGAATCCATAAACTCATCTACAAACCATTTTTATAATAATAACAAAAATTGTGAAAAGAAATCTTTCTTTTATTTACATAATATAAAACAAAATATTATTAAATGTAAACTGAATAATATATCTAATCAATATAATCAAATAAACCAATTTAAAAAATATTTCAACTTATTTTATGTTAATGAAAATATTATTGAAATTTTACAAAATCAGTTCAAAGAATTTAATACTCTTGATATTAAAATAAACAATATATACAAATATGATTTCTTTTTAAATAAAACATTTATATATATATATATAAAATATGTAGAAAATGTGCATGCCAAGTTATATATGGAACAACAACAAAATATAGAGCACCTTTTTTCCCCTTTAGAATCATCATATAAAATGCAGAAGGAAATGTCTATGGAAAAAGAAAATGTAAAAAAACAAAGTATATTAAATTTTTATGACAACGATCATTGTATATATACAAACAAAAATAATAATAATAGTAATAATAATAGTAGTAATAATAGTAGTAATAATAATACAAATTGTTACTTCAAAATTGTAGATCAACATTTTGATTTTAAGGTACAAAATAAAGACTTTCCATTAAAATACTTATGTCCCTATTTCTTAAGTAAATTGAAATACCATAAAGAACAAGACATTTTAATGAAAGGATATTATTCTAGTGATGATTCCAAGTTATACGATATTCTATTTATTAATAAGAAATATCATATTAAACACGCACCATGTAATAACAATGTAAATACTAGAAAAAGAAGAAACGTAGTAAACACTACTCATAAGACATTTAAATCTTCTACAAATAAAGAAATTAAAAGAAACGAAAAAAAGGAAAAAAACGAAACAAATGATATTTATAATTATTATGAGAAAAAAAAAAGAACAAGAAAAAGAATAAAACAAAATAAAATAGAAAAAGAAAGGGAAAGGAAAAATATATACATGCATTTCCAAAACAATTACAAAAATATCTATCATTCAAATAATCTTCAAGATGATATTTATCAAAATAATTATAATAAATATGATTATAATATTGATTATAATTTTGATTATGATGATGATGATGAAGATGAAGATGATGAATATTCCATAAGTGATGAAAAATATGATAATCAAAGAAATTATAAATACAAAACAAAAAAAACTAAAATTAGAACACCAGGAAGAGGTATAGGTAAAGGTAAAGGTAAAGGAAGAGGCAGAGGAAGAAGTAAAGGTAAAGATAAAGATAAAGATAAAGATAAAGGAAGAGGCAAAAGTAGAAATAGAGGAAGAATAAGTAAAATACATCCAACCAAAAAATTAATATCAAAAACATATTCTATATTAAACAGCAAAACAAACCAAAACATAAGTATAGATAATAATATGTTTTATACAAATAATCAAACGAATTATAAAAATGATAATAATAACTATTCATCATTTATAAAAAGTAACAAGTTTTTATCAAGAAATAAAAATATTAAAAATTTATTGGCTAAAGGAAAAAAATATATAGTTTGTTATAATTACTTAGGAAAAATACAAGTCAAAGTATTTCCTGCTGATGTATATGGAACGACAAATGCACAGAAAAAAACAGTAGATTTTTTACAACAACTTAAGAAAGAATTAAAAACAGAAGGGAAAATACTATATAGTGAATATGATAGTAAAGTAGCTTTTGATGTAACAAATTGTTTAAAAGATAATATTATCTTAAATTGTACTGAACAAACAAATTATTCATCCATTCTTCTGGAAAATGAAAATTCTCTATACCCTACCAATGATATATACCATAAAATTAATAATAACATAACCATAACAAATAAAAAAAAAAAAAGAGGAAGAAAAACAAAAGAAGAAAAAAATATGATACATGATATAATATCAAATAAATTATTCTCAAATAAAATATTATTAAAAAATAATGAAACGAATCATATTATGGAAAATGATAAGGCTCTTATACAATATCCAACATTTACACATTTTTTACAAAGTGATACACATATTTCGAATTATTCAAATGATAAAAATAATAAAAAAAATTTGTTTACACAAACACATAATCATAACGATAAGAATATTTGTGAGGAAAGAAAAATTCAAAATGATCAAAAATATAATAATACAAAATATACAAATGAATCTGATTTTTTTAAGGAACAAGAAAAAAACTATATACAAAATGAACAAATTATACATGATATAATCGAGTCATCAAATAAATTTAATAATGAAAATATCATTCCTATACAAGAAAATACCAAAAATTATATTGATGATGACAAATATATAGAAACATTAGATGATAAAATAAATAATTTTGAATATATAGATAATACAACAAAACTTCCCAATCAATATCTTCCAGTAAAAACATCCTTAAGTAATAATACTACTAAAAATGTAGATGAAATAAATACTTATGAAAAAAATAGCACATTCTCTAATAATAATGATATGGAAACAAATGATCAAAAACATTTTTTGGAATATATGAACAATTTGCCCTATTTAAAAGATCATAACAAATGTACTAATCATATTACTGAAAATGAAATAAACCAAGAACTAATAAATTCCAAGGACGCAAAAACATATGACACTAACATAATTACTGAAAGTGAAGTAAACATAGGAAAAAATAATCATTCTTTAAAACAAAACATTTTACAAATAGAAAATGATATAAACCATATTAATACCTTATATAATACATACAATAAATCTAATAATATGTATCTCTTCCAAAACAACCAACACGTTCTGGAACAAAATCAACAAAATGTAAACATTACAAAGAATTATAATTATCCTCATTTAAATCAAAGTAATCAAAAAGTCATAAAAGGATTTTTAACCTTACGAAAAGAAAAGGGAATATGTTTAAATGTAAAAAGAGTATATTCCCTATATGATTTATATCATAAGCTTATTAACGATTGTGATTATTCAGAATTTTTAGAACAAAATTGGAATACAAACATCTGGAAAAATAAATATGATCAACACGATGATAATACAATAACGCAAACCAGTCCTATAAGGACAAGAAATTATAAAAAAACTCATGGGTATAATAATAATGTAGAACAAAATGAAAAATATGGAAAGTTTAATAATCAGCCTATTCTAAATGAAAAAAATGAAAATGATCAAACAAACAAAATTAATCAAATAGATGAATGTAACCAATCGAATCATCTTAATATAACGAAACAAATAAAAACAACAAATTTTCAAACTATATTACCAATTCAGATAAAAAAAGAAATTCCTCATGAAAAGGAAGATACACAAAATAGAACATATAATACAAAAAATGATTGGACTGGGTTAGTTAAATATAACACATCAAAAGGTATTGTTAAAATACCTAAAATGTGCATAAATAAATTAGCTAGAAAAAAAGGTTATATGAAAATGACTTGTTTTATATATAGAGGAAAGGGAGAATTTGTTTCCTATTTCTTGGAAAGAGGAAATAAAAACTTTAATTTTAGAAATCAAATAAAAAATGAACAAAATGAAAATGATCATATAGATTCATATACATCTTATAACGACAATCATAATAATTATAATAATAATAAACTAAATAATTACACATGTGGTGATATCTTAAGTAAAGATAAATCATTAGCAGATAATAATAAAAAATATTATTTAAGAGATAAACCAAATATTCAAAATAATATTACATGTTAAAAATTAAAAGTTTCTTTCCCCATTATTATATAAATAAATAAATGTAAATATATATATATATATATATATATATATATATATATATATATATATGAAAATTTTTAATTATCTAAATCTATGTCTTTGCAAAAATAAATATATTCATATGCATACATATATATATATATATATATATATATATATATTTATATACAAATTTGTACCTTGTCATATATTACTTTTGGTATATTCAATTTTTCTCTTCTTTTTTCTTAATGAATAATTATATATATATATATATATATATATAATATGACTGTATTCTCATTTGAATATATTTTGAAATTCAAAATAAATTTTTTTTTTATAGTATAATAAAAGGAATATTGTCAAGATTTTTAAAATTTTTTTAAATGAAATTATGAATATATAATATATTTTATACTAAATTTATTTTACTAATCATATAAATAGCTTTTTGTGTGATTCATCTTTTTTCAACTTTGATTATGTTACCTTTTTATTTTTTTTTTTTAATTTTTTTTAGACTGATAATTAACAATTAGTTATAATGAATTATGTTTTAAGGTTTTATGAATTTTGCAAAATTTATAGAACTGTAACTTGATATGAATTTTTAATTTATTATAATTGAAATTGTATAAAAATAGAAAAATGATGGGACTTTTAAAATACATAATATACATATATATATATATGAACAAAAAAATTTGATAAGACTAATTAAAAGATTTACATATATATATATATATATATATATATATATATATAATGTTTGTATAATATTATGATCTATATATTTATTACAAAGAAAAAAAAAAAAAAAAAAAAAAAAAACGCTCATTTAAAAGGATATACTAGCTCCTTCTGTATTCCCTCTAGAAACAAACATATCCTTTGCCATCGTTTTTACTTTTAATGAACTTGATCCTTTTGGTAAAACACTCATAGCATCAATGTCTTGAACAACAAAAGGTTCTCCTGTATTAAGTGGCATGACCTATAAAATAAAAAAGATGAATAATTTTTGTCATGAAAGGTATATTTAAAAAAAAAAATTTGCAGATAATTATAATATATATATATATGTAATAAGTTTTATTTATTTAATTTTATATTTTATACCTTGCTTCCTTTTAAAAAATACAAATCCACTTTTATAGGAAAAGAAGAATCAAAATGTTGTAATAAAGTTAATTTTCCTTTTATATCTTTTGCTTCTTTAACAAATTGGCATATTCCAGAATAAAATAATTTTTTGTCCGACTAATATAAAACAAGAAAAATTCAAAATGAAAATATAGTTAGACACATATATATATATATATATATATATAATTATAATTTCAAAAAAAAAAAAAAAAAAAAAAATATAATTTTATTTATATTTTTCGAGTCTTATTTTATTTCCAAACCTGTAAATTTCTGATTAATTCATTTTTTCCATTTCTATTCACGAATTTAAATTCTGGAACCTCTTTTGTTGGTTTTATAAACATTAAAGCATTTTCAACTTTTTCTTTTTTCCATACAATAAATAAAGTCCCATTCGATGCATTGTCAAAGACCAAATAAGCTCCCTTTTCTTCTGACATGACAACGTAAGAAATTATAGATAATGTAAATGGTTTTCTTCTTTTTTTTTTTTTTTAAATATAAATAAGCATATGTATATAATGTATTTTAATATATAACAAATATACTATATAACATTTTTATAAATAATTTATTTTTTATTTTTTCGTTCAAACGCTTGATTCTCTTTATAATTTATACATAAATACGTTAAAAATATATATATATATATATTAATTTATGATATAAAAAAAAAAAAAAATTTTAAGAAATTTATATCATATCAAAAGAAATATTAAATTTAACATATTATGCACAAAAAAAAAAAAAATTAAATTAAATACTATGAACAGAATTTTCCTAGTATAAAAATTATATACATATAAAAAGCATTTTTATAGCAGAATTTAAAAAGAAAAAAACAAAATTAAACAATATAAGTAAATATATATATATACACAAACATACGAGGAACCAACTTGCCATAACTCATATAAATGACAAAAATATGCATTTCTACATTACTTTAAAGATTGAAATATAGTTGTACAAATATTTTAAAACATAATTATACATATATATATATATATATACATTTCACAACTAATTTCATACTTCAAATTATATATTTAAACAATTTTAAAATCCTAATAAAAAAAATTCCATGCATGTCTTACTTTCATTTTTGCACTTTATATATATATTTTTTTTTTTTATATATGAAAATTCAAATAAAAATATATTTAATTTAAGAATCTTTTATATTTATTTATGGTTGCAAATTGTTGACTTAAAATAAATTTCAAATAAGAACATAAAAGATATGTTAAAAAAAAAAAAATTAAAATATGTATAATTATGAAGTTGAGCATGTTAATTATATAGGTATATCTATATATATATATATATTTTAAATATATTTTACTTTACCTTCTTCCTTATTATTAGAAATTCGTCCTGAAATAAATATTAAGATATATATATATATATATATATATTTATTTAGTATCACTTTTAACATTTTAATTATTAAAAAAAATATATTGATAGTATATAGACATTTATATTTATAAAACTACTTAATTTTTTATTCTACATGTATATTATTTTTAACCTTTTACTTGATATACGACATTCCTACAACAAATAGCCATCTTCTCCTTTTTATTAATACAAATATAGAAACATAAAAAAAAACAAATATGAAATAATATATATATATATATATATATATATATATATATATGTATATAGAGAGATGTTGTATTAAGAAAATTATAAATGTGTAATTTTTTTAATAGCAATATTCTACTTTTTTTTTTTTTTTAATAATCCTTTTATATATATATATATATATATATATATAATATTATTATAACAAAAACAACAAAAATGTAAGATATAAAAATATAAAAAATTAATAACACTTGAACGTTTCTAAAATATATACATATTTTTCAATGTACAACTATTAAATAAAAATGTTAAAAATATAATTTTCTCTTTAAACAATTATTTTAATATAATTAAATGTTTTTAAATATATAAAGTTAAGATTTTATATATATATATATATGTAAATCAAAAAAAAAAAAAAAAAAAAAAAAAAAAAAAAAAAAAAAAAAAATGTTTAAAAAAAAAAATTTTTAAAAAAAAAAAAAAAAAAAAAAAAAAAAAAAAAAAAAAAAATTTTTTTTTTTTTTTTTTTTTATTTTTTTTATAAAAAAAAATAAA
>NC_033652.1:1095212-1096130 GCF_001601855.1 Plasmodium reichenowi | reverse complement strand
TAAAAAAAAAATTTTATATTAAAAAAATAATTTTAAAAAAATAAAAATTTTTAAAAAAAAAAAAAAAAAAAAATAAAAAAAAAAAAAAAATAAAAAAAAAAAAAAAAAAAAAAAAAAAAAAAAAAAAAAAAATAGTCCAACGTGGTGTGCAATTAAAATTTTTAGACTAGAAAAAAATAAATAAAACAAAAAAAAGAACCAGAAGTTTTACTTTATATTATATATAATATATACTAAAAAAAAAAAGAAAAAAAAAAATATACATTTGAAATATTTTATTATTTATTTTTATATGTAAATAAATATATTTTATTTTTTTTATTATAATATATTTTTCCTTTTGACATTATATAGTACATATATTTTACACTTAATCATTCATTCCCCTATAATTATCGATTTTTACTTATCTTTATATATTATTTTATTACTATTATATTCAAATGTACTTAATACACATTTTAAACCTTTTTCAAGAAAAAAATAATATTATAATATCTTATATATTAAATACATACATACATATATATATATATAAGATATATACTGAAGAAAAGGAAAAAATTAAAAATTTATTATTACATTTATATTTTCGAAAAATTTAATACTTTAGAAAAGTTATTATTTTCCAAAATATATTATAAACTTTTACGTATATTTTATAATTTATTTTATTTTACTTTTCCCTCCATAAATTGTAGGACTACTTTGCGCTCTGCACATATCTAATAATAAATAATAAATAATTTTATAATATATTAATTACAAAAAGTTTTTGTAATTTGATAGTAAAAAAGTTTTAAAAAAAAAAAAAAAAAAAAAAAAAAAAAAAAAAATTATATTATTTTTAATTTTAATATTTTTTATAATTTTTTATATTATTATAATATTTTAAAAAAAAAAAAATAAAAAAAAATT
>NC_033652.1:1089533-1095188 GCF_001601855.1 Plasmodium reichenowi | reverse complement strand
TTTTTTTTTTTTTTTTTTTTGTTTTGTTTATAATTATATATTTATTTTTTTTTTTTTTTTTTTTTTTTTTTTTTTTTTTTTTTTTTTTTTTTCCTTGGGTATTGCAAAATATTTATTCCACTTTTTCGCTAGCTGCACCTGAAAAAAACGAAGACCATTCTAAAGCTTCGATAATAAATAATTGTTTCCTTAAAGAAATATTATGAGGAAGTGTATGATAAATTATAAATTTGTGAAAGAGTGATATATATGGTCTTAACTGTGAAATGTTTTTTACAGATGTAATAAATTTAAAATGTTTATCTAGTAATGTATTATAATTTTCAAACTTTTGTTTATCAATTAATTTCATTTTAATTTCTGGTAAGGATTTATGTTTGATATTACTTAGAATCATTTCAATAGCTTCTTGTGTTATTTTTAAATATTTATCATTGGATATTTTAATTTCTCCTGTTCCAACATTTTCATTATTATTATCAACTGAAAAATCATTATTTTTGATTCTCATTTTTTCAGAATTATTATTATTATTATTATTATTGTTGTTGTTATTATGTTTCACTTTATTATTATTATTAACAGATGCTTCTAGTTCTAGATTATCCAATGCATTTTTATCTACATTAATTAAATCAGATAATTCATCTTTTTCCTCATTACGTAAACCTAATCTGTCATTTAATAAACATTCATAATCATCATGAACATTTACCTTTTCAAATGTTTTTCTACAATATATAGCTTTTTCCCTTGCTTCATAAAATCCAAGTTCTTCAATAGAAAATTTTTTATGAACAACAAAAGTACTAACCCAACTTTGAGACAATTCATCATATCCAACACCTTCACATCTTGGTAATTTTGCAGCTTTTTTTATGTGAGAAGTACCATTGACTTTTATTTGATTCCATCTATTTCTTGGTTGAATTTCTGGTAAATTAAATAGTTTTTCAGCTTGTTTCCTACAACTAACTGCTCTTTCCCGAGCATTTTCAAATCCGTATTGACTAATAGGGAAATAATGTTTATGATATTTTCCGTCAATTTTCCAATGTGCAATCCATCTTTGTCTATTCTTATCAAAACAAACACCTCCAACTCGTGTTATTTGAGATACTTTATTTAATACTTCTTTCTTTTCATCATCAAGTATTTTACTATTTCTTTCATGTTTCACTTTACTTCTTTTTTTACTAATTTTTTTTTGAACTCCTGGTTCTAAATGTTTATTTTGACCATCGGAACTATTTCTTTTTAATTCGAAAAAATTCGGTTCAAAAACATCCATCCCTTCTTCTTTACTATGTTCTTGCGTACCATTCATATCCAAATCATTTCCATCATACATTATGCCATCTTTTATTTTTCCTGTATCATTTATAGAATGATTGGATAACGGTTCTTCATTCGTACTGTATGAATCTTGATTACATCTATTCTCAATATGATTCTTATTGGTTGTAGTTTCCATATATGTGTTTATATAATTATTTATATTATTATATACATTATCATCTGCATTGCAACTTATACTATTATTATTACTTACATTATTATTATTATTGTTAATGTTACTTGTAAGCCCGTTTCCTCTGTTAATCATATTTTCATACATAACACTTCCATCTTCTGGTATTATAATATCGCATTTATTATTTGAAACATTCGCATTATTAAGAGTTAATCCTTCGTCATGATTCATATAACCATTATTACAATTATCATCATATCCTTCGTTATTACTATTATTTACACTCATGTTACAACTGTTCTCAAAATAGTTAGTACTAATTTCACTCTTATTTGTAGTATGATTACCAATGTTTTTATCGTATTTAACAGAATTAATCATATCTCCTTCTATTATATCTTTTTTCAAATCCTTTTCATGATTACTATCTTTTTCTTCATATTTATAACTATCATTACTATTATTATACTCATCGTTATCTTCATCATTATCTTCCATTTCTTCGTTATCACTCATATTATCATCATCATTATTATGATTGTTATCATCTTCATCATCCTCTACTTCGTCATCATCATCATCATCATTATTATTATTATTACTACTACCATTTCCATCATTATTATTATTATTATTATTATTGTCCTTATTATTGTTGTTGTTATTATTATTGTTACCATAATTATTATTATTATAATTATTATTATTATTGTTATTATTATTATTATCACAATTCTCATCATTATTATTATTATTGTTATTATCATCTCCATTATTATTACTATTATAGCTACTGTTACTATTATATCCATTATTATTATCTGTACTATCATTATACCCACTATTATAATTGTCACTACTTTCGTTACTATATCCATTATTGTTATCATAGTTATAATTACTACTACATCTTTTAATATTTGTATCTTTTCCAATGTTTCCTAAAAGGTTATAAATACTTGTGGCCGTTGGTTCTTCTTCATCGTTATTTTCATTTCTCATAGAATCCATTTCACTGTTAAAAATATTACGGTCATCAGGATTTATGGATTCCAATGTTTTCTCAAAATGAGTATTATTACTTTTACTACTATTATTATCCATAGAAATAGATTCCTTCATGTTTTTACATTTCATAATCATATCATCCTTATTATTAAAATGATTATTAATATATTTAATATTAATACTATATATATTTTCTTCATTTTCATGATAATTATTATTATGATTATCCCTCGTTAGGTTTATTTCATTCATATTTGAATTGTCTTCCCACAACAACCCTGAAAAATTATTGAAATTGATTTCCTCCTGATCCCTATTATCATACATCCCTTTAATGTTTTCCATTATGCCCAAATGATTTTCAATTAATTCCAATGGTTGTTTATTTTCCAAAATATAATTTTCAAATCCACTTTCAAAATTATTATTATGATATATACAATAGTTCTTCAGGTTTTCACCTTGTTCAAATATATTTTTGCTGCTACCAATAATATTGAATGAAGATGATTTCTTTACATCACTAAAGGAATTTATATATTCCACAAATTTTAATTTATCATAATCCAAAATATTTTCAAAGCAAGGAACACTTTGGCTATTACCATTAGAAATACCACTTCTATTAATAATAATATCTTTATTATTATTGTTTATATTAGTCATATTACTCATATTCTTCATATTATGAACACTTGGGAGATTATTTTGAATATTCGGATAAAGTCTGTCCTCAATTATCCTATGCATATAGTCCTCATATTGGGAAAATTGGATAGCTAAATTTCTGGATTGGTGTCTTCCAAATTTTTCATATGGAAAAACAGATATAACTGTTTTATTGCTACATTTATCCAACATGGCGAAAAGATAAGCATTTAATTTCTCCACAAAGAAGCATCCAGAAATATTATCAGAAGATAAGTTGCCGATTATAAAATTAGAAAAAGCATTATTATTATTATGATTATTATTATTATTATTATTTCCTAAATAATTAAAAGTAGGCTTAAATATAAATGATGAATCTTCTTCATCATACAAATTTTTATCCATATATTTAGATTCATCCAAATGCCACAAAGGATTTCCTCTTTTTTCGGATTCCATATATTGTTTTAAAGCCTCATTATTTTCATTCAAAAAAGATAAATAATCTTCTTTTTCTTTAATCAACAATCCTTGTAGATTATCTTCATCATCTATCTGTGATGATCTTTTAACTGTTGATTTATATTTTGTTCTAAAACTTTCTTTCTTATCACTATTTTCATTATCTATTCTTCTACAATACTCAAAATGTTCTGCTTTTACTAATAAAATAAAAACAGATATATCATATCCTAAATATAATTCTCCATCAAGCAAAAATGAATAGACCAAATCATAAGGAACCTTATTCAAGTTGATACTCAAATTTGAATAGCATTTTAAAAAATTCAATAAATCTGAAGATACGTATATAGATTTATTCTCCAAAGTTTTTATGTCTAATAAATTTACATATTCCAAATTATTATATAAGCTTTTTTCCTTTTCTTCTTTCAAATTCTCCAACTCTGAATATTTTCCAACAGGAGTATTTATATTATGATACTCTACTACTAACACCATATTTTTCTTTCTTATTCTCCCTTTCTAATATGTCTATGAGAATATTTATATGATGTACTTAAATATATATATATATATATATATATGTGCAATTTTTATTATTAAACACAAGGAAATAATAATAGAAATATAAATTAAAAAAAAAAAAAAAAAAATTACAAATTCATATATACATATATATAAAGATACATATATATATTTATACAAATAATATAATATACTTATCCTTTTATTTATTTGGGTAAGAAAAAAAAAAAAAAAAAAAAAAAAAACATATGATTTATATAATATTAAATAAAATATTCATATAAACCATTTTCATAAAAAAAATAAAAAGGCTATATTCACAAATATGTGTCCATATATTAATATTCCTATATATATATATATATTACATATATATAATTTTTTTTAACTTAAATAAATCTATATGTATAACAGCATAAATATGAAAAAAAAAAAAAAAAAAAAAAAAAAAAGATAAGAATTAAAGAAATTCACATTCCTTTTATTCATTTCTTTTATTTTTTTATCTTTCTGCTTTCTTTTTCTATATTCAATAACATATGTAACACATTTATTATTTAAATAAAGTGAATATTAATATATATATATATATATTATACATATATATATATATATATAGAGAGAGAAATATATATACATATATCATATAAATATATATACATAAATTTAAGATAATTCACAAAAGATTAAAAATAAAATTAAAATATTAAATGATTAAATAAGGAATATTTTACTCTATTAGAAAAAAAATTATGAATAATAGAAAACAATATCTATATAATTTTACCATAAGAACATCATAAATATAATATACAGATCCATATATATTATATGTAACAATATATTATATATGAATATAAATATGTATTATATATAATATGTTCTCTCTACCTAAATATATAAATATATATATTTGAGAAACAGTATATATTACGAAACAAAAAAAATATAAAAATTAAAAAAAAAAAAAATACATAATAATATATATATATATATATATATTATATTATAAAAAAATAATTACAGTTGTATTCTTCCTTATTTTCACATGTGTCTACCTATATATATGAGTTTATATTATTAAATATATAAAAGTACATTTATGTATAAATATGTAAAAAATATTATATGTATATTACGTTTTATAAAAAAAGTTTATAATGTAGAAAAATATGGATAATAAAATACTTACGAAAATAAGATATAATACATATATATATATATATATATATATATAAAGAATATGTATGTATATATATATATATATGTTAAATATAGTAATAGAAAAATATATATTTCACAAAATATAAAAATAATTATATATATATATATATATTATACCTTGGACAATTTAATAAAAAAAAAAAAAAAATACTAGTACGTAAAATTATATAAATTATTAAGAATGAATGCATATATAAAAAAATATTAATATATATATATATATATATATATATATATATATATGTTTATATGTATAAAATTATGAACATGTAAATATATTATAAAAAAAAAGTATCCCAACAGTGTAA
>NC_033652.1:1087071-1089376 GCF_001601855.1 Plasmodium reichenowi | reverse complement strand
AAAAAAAAAAAAAAAAAAAAAAAAAAAAAAAAAAAAAAAAAAAAAAAAAAAAAAAAAAAAAAAAAAAAAAAAAAAAAAAAAAAAAAAAAAAAAAAAAGGTATTCAGATCATATAAGGCAATTAAAAAAAATAAATATTAAAAATTATCATGATTCTCATAAAATATAATTATATATGCAAAGACATATTTTATAAACTTTTAAATAAAAAAAATATATATATATATATATATATATAAATATAATTCTACAATTTTACAACATCAAAATGTACGCATTATTATTATTGAATATATTTAAAAAAAAAAAAAAAAAAAAAAAATTCTTTATCATTTTCTTCTTATTATAAAATGTATAATATCTTATAAGGAATACATAGTTCTTTTCTATTTTTACATAATTATTTTTTTCATAAATTAAATGTATTTTTCAAAATACAGTATTTTCTTCTATATTTATATTTATATTCCTATAAATTTTTATGTACGCAGATTATTTTTTTTCCATTCTACATGTAACATACATAAATTTTTTTTTTTTTTATTTCTCAATATATCCAAAAAAATATTCTTTAAAAAACCATATAATATAAAGTAAAAAAAAAAAAAAACAAAAAAACATATAATATATATTTTGTAATATAATGTATTTTCTTTAAAGATCATATAACTATATATATATAAAATATACTACATAATTTTATACAAAATAATTACAAAATTTATATAATAATCCTAAACTAATATAGAACAATTCAGAAGTACATAAAAAGAAAAATTTGTGGTATTTTTATTTTTGTATCATAAATATATATAAATACCATATAAATAATACTTTTTTTATAAAAAAAAATATAAACATATAAATTTACATTCCATTAATATATATATATATATATGAAGTTCACAAACCATATCTATAAATAAAAATGTATTTTATTATTTTGTTCATGTAAAATAAAAAAATTATAAAAAAAAATTAATTTATATAAACAAATAAAAAATATAAAATTAACAGAAATACTTACAGAAAATAAAATTTGTACATGTATAGAATAAAGAACAAGTTTATTTTATATATACATGTATATGTATTGTTTTATATAAAATAATTATTGGTTTACTTTTTATTCTTTTATATTATTTATTATACATATATTATATGTATATGTATATATATATTATAAAAAATGTAATAATAATATAATATTAAAACAAAATATATAAAAGGAATATTTATATAACAATGAGAATACAAAATTTTCAAATCCACATATAATATATTAAAAAGCAAAA
Source organism: Plasmodium reichenowi (assembly GCF_001601855.1). NCBI lineage: Eukaryota > Apicomplexa > Aconoidasida > Haemosporida > Plasmodiidae > Plasmodium > Plasmodium reichenowi. The sequence continues at coordinate 1,088,082 of NC_033652.1, read as the reverse complement.
AAAAAAAAAAAAAAAATGTTATTTTTTTGTTCCTTTTTTTCTTTTCTTCTTTTTTCTTTTGATATGAAATTAAAATATAAAATAAATATATATTATCATAATATACAAAAAAAAAAAAAAAAAAGAGAAAAAAAAAATTTAATCTATTTTAATAAACATTTAAATTTTTAAATATTTCATATATTTTCTTTTTTTTTTTTTCTCTACATGTAGTATCCACTTTTCTTTTATTTTTTCTCATTCATGAAATTCATTTCAGATTCTATTTTTTCTCGAAAATAATTTATAGCATGATTTTTTTTCATCACTACTGCATGTTTAAAAATAATGCATATTATTTTATAAACATAAAATTATATATATAAAAAAAACATACGTAAAAAAAATTATACATATATAGAATGCTATATATTTATTTATAATATAATAGCATAATATTTATAAATAAACTTTATTTTTTTTGCTCATTCTTGTAATTTTAAAAAAAAAAGGAAATTTGTAAAAAAGCCCCATAAAAAAAAAAAAAAAAAATATACATATATATATAATATAATAATAAATAAATAAATAAATGTATTATGTATGTATTTATGTATAAATTTTTATATTATTTTAATTATAATAATATATATAAAATAATAATAATATATTTTATTATTTTATTATTTTATATATATAATAATATTATAATATAAACATTATGTATAATTTTATATATAATAATATTTTTTACTTTTATATATAAAATAATATAAATAAATTTATAAAAGTTTTCCTACTTTTTACAATAATTTTATTATATATAAATCCAATAATAAATCACATATATATAATATATATATAAGAAACTATTTTATTGAACAGTTTTTTTTAATTTTCTTTAATTTTTCTATTTTTTCTTAAGTATATAATTGTATATAAAATAAGAAATGAAAATAAAGAAATTGTCGTTTATAAAAAAAAATGTCAATTTTATATATATTTGAAATATAAATACACAAGAAGAAAAAA
>NC_033652.1:1079484-1086761 GCF_001601855.1 Plasmodium reichenowi | reverse complement strand
AAAAAAAAAAAAAGGAAATTTAATTTTTCTCTTTTCTTTTTCTCAAAAAAAAAAAAAAAAAAAAAAAAAAAGAAATGAAAAGAAAAGAAAAGAAAAGAAAAGAACATAAAAAGAAATATTATATTATTATATTTATAAATAATAATATTTATATATATAATTATATATATATATATATATATGGGTTTTTCTTTGTTTTCTTTTTTACAATTTGAATGAAAAAATAGAGAAAATTTGTTCTTCCTTCTACATTTCATTCCTTTTTTATTTTATTTTTTTTTTTTTTTTCCCCTTTTAATTGTTATGTGAATAAATATTATATTATAATATTTTTTGTAATCACCAATTTTCTTATCTTGGCTTGATATAATAATAAAGTTTATATTGGAACTTGTTATATTATATATATTTAAATATATATAAATATTTATTTACATATGGAAAAAACATAATAGTATAACAGATAACCCAATAAAGAGAAATAAAAAAAACATAACACATAATATTTATATTTATATGTATACTGTAACATAAAAGAAAGTGAGGTTGTGGTGGTTTTATATTTTATATAATATTTATTTATTTATAATAGCATGAAAATTTTACAAGAAAGGAAAAAGAAAATATAACAAAGTGCAAAAAAAAAAAAAAAAAAAAAAAAAAAAAAAAAAAAAGAAAAAGAAAAAGAAACTAATGTAAAATAATTCCATTCATATTATCATATTGTATAAAAATAACATGCAATCCTTATACTGCTATATAAATAAAATAAAATAAAATAAATAAAAATAAAAGAACCCAATTTACATTATTTTACTATTTATTTATAAATATATATATAATATATATTTTAAGAGCATAGGTTCTCTTTTGAAATTTTAACACCTTAAAATTCAATTTAATGTTAATAATAATATCAAAAAAAAAAAAAAAAAAAATTTCTTTTCTTTTATTATTTTGTTATATTAATATCTTAAAAAGATAATTACAAATTGATAAGTTTATCTATGTAAATCTATTATATTTAAATATATATATATATATATATATATACACATTAATTATTTAATCCTCTAAAATATGTTATAATTAAATAAAAGCCATTTTATAATATATATAATAAATGCTATTTTATTATAATCTCCTTTTTCCAATTTCTTCCAATATAATAGAAAGAAGAAAAAAAAAAAATAATAATAAAAAAAAAAATATAATAATAATTTCTTATAGAGTAAATTCTATTAACTAAAAAAATAAAATATAAATGTTTATTTGTGTAATTATGTTTTTTTTAGTTTTCTTCGGTATTAAAGTTTAATTTCCCTTTTTTTTTTTATTTATTTTTTTTTTCCCATATATATTTTTTAATGGTAATTAAAAGTAGTATTATAATAAACCACACATTTGAGCTTAATATATATATATATATATATATATATATATATATATATATATATTTATTTATTTATTTAATAATTTTATTCTTTTCATTTGTTTTTTTCCTTATCCGATATTCTTCATATTTTTAATTTTTTCCACATATTTTCTCTTTTTTTTTCACGTCGCATACATGCTTAAAATATATTTACCTAATTATAGATATTTGTACAAATATAAGTGGTCTTATATATATAAATATATATATATATATATATATATATATATATATATATATATATATATATATTTATATATGAATTTAATTTTATTTTATCATGTTATAAAAAATATATAAGTCACTTAAGATTATTATAAAAATCATTTAAGAACACACAAATATTTGCATTAAATTTTTATGGAAAATATTGTTCAGAACTATATTGACATAATAGGGATATTTATGAGCAAAAAAAAAAAAAAAATTCTATATATATATATATATATATAAGATTATTTATATATGAACATTTGTATGTTATTTTTTATGATATATAATTATTTAATATACATATTGAAAATTTTAAATTTATTCATATTTCCAACTTCTATATGTGGAACTAAATTAGTATACATAATAAATATAATATTTCCCGTAATGAGTATAATTTTATTTTAACAAATATTTAAAAAAAAAATTTTTAATTTTCTTCTTTTCTTTTCTTACTCATTATAAAATATTATTCACATATAAATATATTTATATGGACTTCATAATTGCTATCAAAATTAATTATTTTAAGGAAAAAAAAAAAAAAGAAAAGAAAAACACCTTTCAAATTTTTATAAAAAATAATAATGTCAAGTCCATTTACTACATTTAATACTGTCTTTTTATTTAATAAATATACATTAAATTATAATAAACAGTAAAAAAACCACATACCCCCTAAAAAAATCATATATATATTTATACACCATATATATGATCAATAAAATAATTTGCATTATCACAAAAAAAGATTCAAATGATTTTTTTTACATTAATATTATATATATATTTATATATTTATATTGATTTATTTTATCAATATGTTTTTGATTATATATAAACTGAAATTTCTATCATTTCATATTAATTATATATATATATATATATTTTTTTTTTTTTTTAATTTCAAAGAAGCTCATATACAAATATTTTGAACTGAATAAATGGTATACATAATAATGTAGTTGATATAATATAAACTTGTTCTTATATTTTATTTAATTTTTCTCTTTAGTCATATTCCTAAAAGAAAAAAAAAAAAAATCTCCCTTTATCCTTATAAATTATTACTCTACGAAAAAATAATATGTAAATTTTTATATTATGACGTATGATTTTTTAATATTTTAATTCTCAATTTTTACGGTATAATAAATGTATGATAAATTATATTTATATATAATTATATATATATATATATCATACATATTTTAGTTTTTTACACTAAAAATATATATACATGTTTATTAAACATATACTATATACTATATATATTATGTATACTTTTCTTTTTCAATTGTAATATATATAATACTTTCAATGAGTATAATTATTTTTTTATTTAAAAAAAAAAAAAAAAAAAATACAATACAATACAATATAATACAATACAATATTCTCCATATCTCTTTTTCTTATTATCATTTTGAAAAATATAAAAAATATGCATTTTTTTAAGTAAATAACAAAATATACTCTTATAAAAAAGAAAAAAAAAATTTAATAACCTTTTGTTTTATTTTATTTTATTTTATTTTATTTTATTTTTGTTTTGTTTTGAATTTATATATACGTCCTAAAAAAGATAAAATTATTTTTTATGCGAAATTTTTAAAAAAATGGAAAGAAAAAATGTATAAGATATTTTGTTTTATCTTTTTTTTTTTTTTTTTGAAAAAAAATATATATAATTTTAATTCAGATCATTTTTTTTTTTTTTTTTTTTTTCTTTCTTCTTCTTTACTATTTGTTTCTAATATTTTTGTATCATAAGAATTTCTTTTAACATTTTATTTTTTTAATCATGTTTTTTATTTAGTTTTTATTAAAATAATTTATTTATTTATATTTTTTTTTTATTGTTCCTTATTTTTTATATATCATCTATTTAATAGAATAGAATAGAATAAAATAATAAAAGTTCAAATTTTTTTGTTACAACATTAAATAATAATACCTAAAATTTAAAACATTTGTAACATTTGAACAGAAAAAAAAAAAAAAGAAGAAGAAGAATATATATATATATATAAATAAATAATATATTAGGTTTAAATTTCTTTACCATTATTACATATATACAAATATATATTTTCCATTGATATGTCTCCAAGCCAAGTAAATGATAAAAATATATCATTCGAACATATAAACATTTATACATATATATACTTTTATATGTATTTTAAAAAAAAAATAATAAGTTTATTGAAGTATATATATTAATAGAGATGTAGAAAATATATGGATTTATTATTTATTTTTTTGTACATTAAAAATGTATACAAATGTACATATATATATATATATATATATTATTTTTTATAGAGTGAAATTAACAAGTTAAAAGACGTTTTAAAAAAATTACCTCAAGAAAAAAATGATGATAAAAAAAGAGAAGTGTTAAAAAAGGTAATAGCCTATATGACTTTAGGTGTGGATGTATCCAAGTTATTTCCAGATATCATAATGATATCTAGTACAAATGATATAATACAGAAAAAAATGATATATTTATATTTAAACAATTATGCAGGTAAATAGTTATTATAAAATTATATATATATATATATATATATATATATGAATATATTTATTGTATATATCATTTTTTTTATTGTACCATTATATATATATATATATTTTATTTTATTTTTTTTTATTATTATATTTCCTTATATTGTCTCTTCATTTTGTATTTGTAGAAACAAACTCAGAATTGTCCCTACTAACGATAAATACACTTCAAAAAGACAGCAAAGACGATGATCCTATAATACGTGGTTTAGCCCTACGTACTTTTTGTAATCTAAGAATTAATAATTTATTTGAATATATTGAAGGTCCTTTATTTAATGGTTTAAATGATAAAAATTCATATGTTAGAAGAATTGCAATTATTAGTTGTGTAAAATTAATTAAAATGAATCCTGATTTATCGATAAGAAATGATATTATAAAAATTTTAAAAAATAAATTATTAGATAAAGATCCTCAATGCATTATAAATTCTGTACATGCTTTAAATGAAATATTGATTGATGAAGGTGGATTAAAAGTAAATAAAGAAATTGTATTTAATATGTTAAATAAATTATCTCATTTTAATGAATGGGGGAAAAGCGTAATTTTATATATAGTAAGTACATATATACCAGAGAATGAAGATGAAATGTATGATATTATGAATATATTAGAAAATCATATAAGAGATTTTTCTTCAACTGTCTTTCTAGCTTGTTTGAAATGCTTTCTTAATTTTTCTATTAATGATACAAATTTACAAATACAGATTTTTCAAAGAATGAAAGATCCATTACTTACATTAATTTCAACTTCGTCCAATGAAATTGCCTATATTGTTTTGTTACATACCAATTTATTATTGCATGAAGCTAATAAATTGAATTATAAAATTTTTGATTATGACTATAAGCACTTTTTCTTTAGATATAATGATTTAACATATATAAAAGATATAAAGTTGGACATTCTTGTATCAGTAGCATCAAAGGTAAAAATAAAAAGAATTATAAAATGAAATGTAAACTGATAAAAAAAAAAAAAAAAATTGTTATATGATTTATGGTATTATATATATATATATATATATATATATATATTTATTTATTTATTTATTTATTTATTTATTTATTTACATATTTATATATTTGATAATTAATTTATATTTTATTTTTAGAATAATGTGGTTTTAATAATCAACGAATTGAGTGAATACATTTCAGATGCTAATGTTGAGATTGCTCAAAAAGCCATAGAATCCATAGGATCCATTGCATTAAAAATTCCTAAATGCATTTCAAGGGTGGTAGAATTATCTTTGTCAAATTTTATGACAATGAATTATTCTTATATATGTAGTGCTACAATAAAAATACTTGTGAATATTTTAAGAAAATATGAAGAATATACAAAATTAATTATCGAAGAAATAATAAAACATGGTAATAGATTAATTGATAATGGTGGTATTATATCTTATATATGGATAATAGGTGAATACTGTGAATATATTGAAGAAGCTCCATATCTTTTAGAAGAATATATAAATTTAAGAAATTGTTCTTATTTATTTATGTTAGAATTATTAACGGCTTGTGTTAAAGTTTTATACAGAAGACCTGCTGAAATGAAAAACATCGTTTCTACATTATTTAATAATATATTAAAAAATTATAAATATCCTGAACTTACAGATAAAATGTTCTTTTATTATAAACTCTTAAGATATAATTATAAAGAAGCATTTCATATCATTGCTTGTAAAAAAAAAATAGTCAAAAATTTCTCTGAATCGAATGAAAATTTATTATTAGATAAGTTATATAATGAATTTAATACCTTATCTGTATTATATAAACAACCTCTAAATAAATTTGTTGAATATTCAAAAATAGCTTTCGGAGCCGTGTACGATCCAGAAGAAAATAGTGACATAACAAAAGATTCCACTAGCCAATTAAATGGTTATGATAATACAGAAGATATTCATTTAAATAATCATTATACATCTGATCATATGTACAATGATGTAATAGATCATAAGCACACAATACCTGACAAAAGTGAAAATAATAATGATAATAAAAATAATAATAATGATAATAATAATAACAATAATAACAATAATAACAATAATAACAATAATAACAATAATGATAATAACAATTTGCTTAATATTAATGAAGATATATTAATTATGGATGAACAAAATGCTATAACAAATCAAAATAATAAATATAATAAATATAATAATAATAATAATAATAATAATACATTAACAAATCAAGAACAAAAAACAAATAAAAATGTTTCAACAAATTTACATGATGTAATAATAAATACAGAAAATAATAATGCAATAATAAATATGGATCATATATATAATACATCTACCTTTAAAAAATTAAAAAATATTATAATCGATGTTGATAGTATAAACCCTGAAGTATATCAAACACAATGGAATGCATTACCTGAACAAAATAATGAAAAAATTTTTTTAAGAAAAAATTATTATAATTTACAATTAGATACTATTGATCAATTAATATCCAAATATAATTTAATAACACTTGCATCAGGAGAAATTGAACAATGTCTTAAATTTTATATGTACTCTCAGTTATATACCAAACATTATATCTTTATTGAATTAATTTTTAACAAAAGGGATAATTCAATTAATTGGATTTTTAAATCTGAATGTAATGACGAAAATTTAATTGAACAATTTACCGACTGTTTTAGAGATATTTTTTTAGATTTTATGTAACTATTATTGTATAAACATGTTTTATAAACACACCAAATATTTCATATCTTTTTTTCTTTTTTTTTTTTTTTTTTTTTATACGTTATATATTTCTTATTTATTTTTCTATTCAAGTTACTATATATTTTATTATAGTACACACAAATTTTATATCTTTAAAAAGAATAATATTTATTTCGATTTGTTTATGTAATTTATTATTATTATTAATAATTTATCCATTTATTTATTTATTATTTATTATTTTTTTTTAATTTTTTGTGTTTTTCCTTTTTTCTCATAATTTTTTTTTTTTTTTTTTTTTTTTTTTTTTTTTTTTTTTAAAAAAAAAAA
>NC_033652.1:1054589-1079133 GCF_001601855.1 Plasmodium reichenowi | reverse complement strand
TTTTTTTTTTTTTTTTTTTTTTTTTTTTTTTTTTTTTTTTTTTTGTACAAAAAAATAACTAAAGGTAGAAATAATATATATAAGTATATATTATTTAATTTAAATAAATAAATATAAATATAAATTACATATATATATATATAATATATAATACATATTTTTTCATATAGTGTGTAATATATATAAGACACGTATACACTTCTTTATTTTGATAAGGAAAAATAAAACATATGCACATATTATAAATAAATATATATATATATATATATATATATTTTTGTATCATTTTGAATCTCTTACCCTTTGATCATATTTTTTACAATTTTGTATAAGATTGTGCACTAACAACTCATTTTTTTTTCCATACAATTCTCTTATCAACATAGTAGCATAAGACGAAGAATATAAACTAAAGCTTAATATCAAAGCATTATAATTATATATAACATTTTTTTTACTTATATTATTTTTAAAATCACCTTGGTTATATGACAAAGTATCGTTTTTACCATATATATCTTTTGCATCCTGTTCTACTTTAATTTGGGTTGTTGTCAAACTTTTATCATGCCTTATATGATCATTTATTATTATATAATTTTTTAATTTTTTATTATTTTCATTATTATTTTCTGTATTAAGCATATTGTTTTTATTTGATAGGTTTATTAAATATAAATCTTGAACAAATTTTACTTTGGGTTCATTATATTTAGTAAAAGAGAAATATAAATTTTTGGGTAATACAATTATATTTCTAAAAACACAAGTCATTCCATATTCATATTCAAAGGAATTTATATACTTATCAAATACTTTTATCAAATATACTATATTTTTTATGGGATATTTTTTAAATAAAATATCTTTACAAAATATATGTATTGATTCATTAATCCTAAAATTATTAGTTTTTTTTTCTATCGAAAATACATAATCTTTTAAATTTCCTAAAAAAGAATTAATTACATTTTCTTTAGGTCTAAACAAATTATCTTCATACAATATATAAATTAAATAAAATAATATTTCCATAAAAACTAATCTCACATTCTTCATATAATATTTTCTATAGAACGATAAAAATACATTTAAATAGGATAACCTAGGGGACATACTACCAAGAACTGGTAAAACAACATTATGTATATTAAAACAATTTGTTTCATTATCATATATTGTTATATAATTATGCTGATTTTTTAATTCTTTTGATAGTGTTTGCTTTTCTTTAGTAATTATATAATCACCTTTAGTTAATATGATTCCAAAATTATATAATCTATAAGATGTTAATAAATTAAATATTTTTGCACTATATGAATGCATATGAAATCTTCTTGTTTCCATACTTATTCCTTTAACACATCTTATTTTATTTATATAAAAATTATTATCATCATGTTGTTCCTTTATATTATCCAAATTATCTTTTTTATCCATTTCATTAAATGACACATTATTCATGTCCTTTTTATTTTTTTCGAATAGATATAAATTTCGAAGAAGAATAAAAGCTTCATATTCAGAGTTTGTCATATAAGAATACAAATATTTATGATTCACATAATTTTTATTTTTACTACTACTATTTATATGGTTATTCATTTTATTATTAATTTCGTTTTTATATTGTACACTACTACTACTACTACTAATATTATTATTATTATTATTATTAAATGGTACCATTAATGTCGATTCCTTTTCATGTTCTCTTATTTTAGTCAATAATTTATTCATCTTATGAGTAATATAACGAAATGCAACTGATGCGTTCTTCACTCTGTCCCCATCTTTTCCTCTTTTATGATACAGTTCACAAGCTTTTTTCATATATATACTTATACTATCTTTAATGTAATTTCCACAATATTGTCGTTTTTCAAAAATGTGGGGATCCAAGACATAATTTATATATTCCTTATAGTTTCTTGATATAAGTACCCTACCTTTATTAAATGTATTTTTATATATACCAAATCTTTGCATACCAAAATAATTTATAAATCCATATTTCTTTATATATTTTATTCTATCTCTTAAATAGTCTTCATTATTTTGTACATTTCTTAATACTACTATAAACTTATTTCCATAATGTTCGCCTAATTCAATTTTTTTTTTATCTCTCACCTTTTCTATATTACATATTAATAACTTTTTATTCTTTTTATTTACATAGTAATCTTTTAAATTATTTAATTCTTTTAGGTACTTTAATTTAGTTGATATTATTTGAGTAGAAACACTTCTTTTATCTTTAAAACCTGAATAGTGAAAACTTGTAATTGGAATCCCTGACACTTTACTAATTTCTCGTATTGCTTCTTGAGTATCTTTATTAACTTTGTATAAAATAAAATGTAAACATTCTTCATTTGAATGATTATTAAGTAATATATTCAAATTATTTTCTATTTTTTCTTCCTTTTCTTTATAATTATTTTTTAAAACATTATCTTGTAATGCTTTATTATATTGATTCAAATATATTATCATATCATTCTTTTTATAATTATCATATTCTTTTCTTTTTAATTTATCACTCATTAATTTTTCTCTTATATATTTTAAATTTAAAATGTTTCTATTCTTATTAATTTCATAAACGTGAAAATCTTCACACTTATATTTAAAGACGCATTCTAAATTATCCTTTCCTTTTTCTATATTATTAGTTTTATTCTTTTTTTTTTCTCCTTTTACCTTTTCATCTTTTTCTATATCTAATAAATCACTCATAAAATGATTAATACCAACATCTTCTTCTTCTAAATATACAGAAGAATAATTATGCGAAGCGCCAATGAATTTATGATATTTCTTACGTGTTACAATTAAATTTAAGTCATGCCTTAAACGTAATAAATTATTTCGAATATCAAGAAAAACCATTATACCAAATTCATCCCATTGTAGATAGGCATAATTAAAAATAAAACATATCCTTTTTTATATATACATTTATAAAACACGCTTAAAAAAATATATGTCATATAAAAAAAAAATATATATATATAATATATATATATATATATATATATATATATATATATATGAAAAACTAAAAGAAATATGTACATATCAATAATTATATTAAATAAATTAAATAAAAAAAAAGAGATTTTTTTTTTTTTTTCCATATTTTAAAAGAAAATATATATATATATATATATATATATATATATACACATAGATATTTTCATATGTATGAATATATATCTCACCTTTTTTTTAAAACAACTGTGCACTTTTTTTTTTTTTTTTTTTTTTTTTTAATTTACATTTACAAGAATCTATATATAACCATTTGTATGTTCTTTCTTTTTCTTTTTTTTTCTTTTCTTTTATTTTATTATATTTAGTTTTTTTTTTTTTTTTTTAATATAAATATTTTTTATAATTTCCCTTTCATATATACATATATTTTTTATATTTTAATTTTTCTTCTTATTTTTTTGGTTTTTTCTTTATATTTCTTTAACTTATAATATGACCACAGTACTTACCTTAATTTTACCCTTAATTAATATGAACAAATTTGTAAAAGAAATAAAAACCTTTAAAAGAACCATATTACTTAAGGGAAGTCCAGCATTCAAAATTAGTGTATGGTTTTCAGGTACCTAATTATGTATTTTATGTATATTTTTTTTTAAATTGTATACGTATATTTTTAGGTGTAATTTGTGTATATATGGAAATTTTATTCTTATTTTATTAGTATAATATTCAACATATTTATTATCCTACTTTGACAAAAAAAAAAAATATATATATATATATATATACATATTTATTTATTTATTTATTCTTATAGGAATAACTGTTGGCCTCGTTTGGATTTTATTTAGCGAATATAACGAACCAAAAAATAATAATTTGTTTTTTAAAAAGAAAAAAGCAGATATTTTTACCAATGAGGAAATTGAAAAATGGAACAAACCGTATATATCCAACGCGAATAATAATTCTCTAATACTTAATTCGAATTTAACAGCTGATGAAAAGAGGAAGCAACTTTTAAAGGAAATAAAATAAAACATATATATATATGCAAAAATATTATAACTGCTTAGAGACTGACAGAAAATGTTATGGATATTTTTATAAATCTGTTAATATATATATACATTTATATGTTAATTATTCAAAAGAAAAAAAATCACAAACGTGTTAATATATTATACACCTATAATATTTGTATGTAATAATAATATTTATATATTAATAATAAAAAACGTGAGCAAAAAAAAAAAAAAAATATATTTATTATGTTTCTTGTGTAATATAAAATTACGAAAAAATCTTATAATTAATCAGATATGTATATTATTATAAAACTTAATTGGATATTTCCTTTATATCCCCAAAAACAATATATTATGAAATGTATAAATTATCATGAAAAAAATAATATATTATTAATATTATATATATATATATATATTATTTAGATTAATACGTTTTTGATAAAAATATGGCCACTCCCCTTTGATACCAGATTTGTTCAGATATACCTTTAGAAACTGGAAAATTCCAAAAACCAATAAATGAATTTCTTGATTTATCTAAATAAATTGGTAAATTCATAAAATGTAAAGAGGAACTACTTTCTTTTTGCTTTTGCTTTAAAATCTCCTTTTTTTCCCAAGTTAGCGTTACAGGAGGCAAATCAATTGTGAGCTCATCACTTAAAATTAAACACTATAAAAAATATATGTATAAAATGATAATGATAAATAATAATTTGTGTATACATAAAAAAAAAAAAATAAAATAAAAATAAATAAATACATACATAATAAATAAATACATACATAATAAATAAATACATACATAATACATACATACATACATACATACATATTTATATATATATATATATATTATAAAAATTTTTAGTAATTTTTTTAAAATTTTTTAAATTTTTTAATTTTTTTCAATTTTAATTTGTCTTATTTTTTTATTTTAATTTACATTATCCTTGTTGCTCCATTCGGCACCCTCTATAGATAAACAAGTTATAGTAAAATGAATCATATCATCATACTTCATATTATTATTATTTCCAATTAATACTGATAATTCTAAATCATCCAAGGAATTTTTAAATTTAAAAGCAGATAACTGTCTCGTTGCTGTTATAAAAGCTCTAGGATAAAACAATCCTCCTAGCCAAATGAAATTTATAGATAATTTTTTTTCTTTATTATTCAATTTAAAATGGGATAATATATTATCATTATTTCTTTTATAAAAATCATTTAAATTATGATCCTCATTATTTTCTATATTTATATTTTTTTGTTTTTTTTTTCCATTTATATCAATACAACTTTTTTCATTAAATTCTAGTGTTATTACTATTATTTGATATAAACGATTAATTAATTCCTTTAACCAATTTGTCAAATTTAAATTAGTTGTATTTCCATCTAGTAACCAATTTGATGGGACATTAAATGAATTTAAATCTTTTGCTAATGCTCTGATTTTATTTGTATATTTTACTTTTTCTTCTAAAACATTTTTTAATTGATTTAAATTTGTTTTTATTAATTTTAATAAATCACTAAATAAATTATTTTCTCTCTCAAAACATCTAAATACAGCATTCCTCAGCTTCTCCTCATTTTTTTCTAAGCAAGGTATATTTTGGGGTAAATTCTCTAATATTTTATTGATGAACAAAATATTTTCATTATTTGAATAAACATGTATAGATCTGCTAACTGTACAAGAAGATTCTGAAGTTTCACTTTCAGTTCTTTCAGAAGAAGATATCACAAGTTTGTTATTATCTATATGTTTTTTATTATTATCGTTTTCCTTGTTTTTATTTTTATTTTTATTTTCATTTTTATCTTTATCTCTATCTTTGATGGTTTTTTCTTTAATATTTTTTATTTTATATTGTTCAAAACTTATATATTTTTCCTCGTTCAACGATTTTGTTAAAGGAGAATGAGGCAAAGGCTCATAAACATCAGAACGACTTTTACTATATAATATATTCCATTTAGATATAATACTGAAATTTGTTCTAGTTGTTAACAACCCCTCGGCTTGCTGACCAAAACCTAACCATGCAGGTAAATCAGTATTACTCATATTATTAGTCCAATTTACATAATCATTTATATTCCTAAACAAATCAGGTGATACTAAAAAATCCTTATTTGATGATGTACTATTACAAATATTTAATTTAAATTCAGTTTCAAAAGAATTACTATTCATTAAATGATCAATAAAAGTATCTAATATTTTTTGATCTACCATATTATCTAATCTACCACCATATATTGCTTCATTTAATATCTTTTTTATAGCTTCCCAAGGAATATTACAAGGATCAATATGTTCACTTACATTTTTCCCTATCTTAGTTGAAGCCTTATCTAACCAACTATCCACAACAGATAAAGCGCACATTAAATCTGAATCACTGAATTCATATTTTTTAGTCCATCCTATAGGAGTATATCTTCTTCTTTCTAATATTATTGCATGGAGATATGAAACTATAAAGTATAAACGTAATCTAGCTATTTTAGGTTCACATAATTCTCTATTTTCTAAAAATAAAGAAAATGATCTTAAAATTGAAAATTTTATACCAACAGGAGGTTCAAACATAAATGTTAATGATATTCTCATTAAACTTTGAGGAATTCTAGGATTAAATTCCATAGTTAAAAATAATCGAAAATTTTTATTTGTCGTAGCTTTATGAATATTTTTTTCTAATTCATGTAACCATTTTGTAGATATATGAATATTCTTTAATAAAACCCATCCACCATTACTTTGAGCAGTAAATATAACCCTTTCAGCTGATATATAACCTTCTTCTGAACCCATAGCAATAGAAAATAAAGGAATTTTACATTTCTCACTTAATTGTTGAACTTTATTACTAGGATCAAAACCAGGAGAACTTATTAGAACAATTGGAATATTTCCATTTGCGTTTTCCTTAACATATTTTTCAAAATCATTCATTGATAATTCAGGGATCCACAAAAAATCTCTACCTAATATGTGATTTATTATTTTATTAAAACAAGTTTCCAGTTTATCTGGTCTTATTGCTTTTATAATCAAGGATTCTTTTAAGCACGAAGAGATATCATTTTTATTTTGCAACATATTATTATTATTATTTTTAGTAGTAGTATCCATATTTGTATTATCATTATTTATATATCTCTTTTCTTCGGATATACCATCATCTTTTCCAAATTCAACATTATTCAATATATTCGAATTTTTATTTTTATTCAACATTTCATCTGATTTATCCATAGATTCTTCACTCATATTCATATCATTAAGTATAGAACAAACCAACGCTTCTGGCTCAGCCGAATGTAATAATTCTATCCACTTTTGTTTATTATTTAATATACATTCTTTTAAATTACTAAAAGATTTATGTTTTATTAAATTATTTAATGCATTAATTTGTTCATCATTATATTCTGGTAATAAGTTCTTTTCAATTTTTTTATGTTCAAATTCATCTATTTCATGATTTGAATAATGATCTTTCAACAAATAATGTAAATAACTTTGATCCATATCTATATTAGGATTTATTATGCTCTTAACATAACATAATTGAAGACCAAATACATATCTATCTTCTTGTAACAATCCTCTAGCTACACGATTATAGGTTAAGGAAAAAAGTAAATACTCTAAAACTTTTAATCTTTCTTTATAATGATCTTTTTTCTTAACTATTGATAATAAATGATCATTATTAAACATATCTTTCATTATATTAAAAAAAAAATTTAAATCATATTGATATAAAAAATTAATATTACATAAATGTTGTAAAATAAAATATATTCTAGCTGATCCTTGTGCTAAAAATAAATATTGATTACTTACATTTTCAACTTCTACCATAACTTCTTCTGCTATATTAACTTCTTTAGAAGCTTCAGCGCCTTGGACCTTTAATTTCTCCATAGTACTTATAACATTGTCATCATCTAAAATATTACCTTTTACATTAGATAATTCTAATAATAAAGATTCTTCTAACTCCCTTATCTTCACTTTATATTCTCCTTGTAATTTTAAAAGGTCACATCTTTTCTTATCTATATCTGGCCTTTCATTCTTTAGTATCATATTTAAACATTGATTTTGTAAAGAAGATGGAGTTAACGTAAAATTTACAAATGTTACACGACTACATAAATCAGGGGTAAATTGGAAATGAGCATCTCTTGATGTTAAAAATAAATTAAATGAAGGTGAAAAATCAACTTCAGAATCACCAATAGTAATTAATAACCTACCACCTTGTTTATGTGTTTCTTGATTTAAAACTGAATTTAATATAGCATCAATTTTTTCGACATCATATACTAATAATGTAGATCCAAATCGCAAGGCACTTTCTAAATTTTTTATAAAATGTTTATCAGAAAAAGAAGTTTTTAATATCTTTTTATCAGAATATTGATTTAACAAAAATGTTGTTGCTTGATCAGATGGATCAATTATCATAGGATATCGTATATAATTATTTATAATGATTGCATTTTCTATAGATAAATCATCACTTGGTAATTCATTTCCTATCCATTGTAATCTTTCTGATGGCCTCGATAAAAATTCAATAAATGATAAATCATTTCTGTATTTTATATAATGCATTCTTATAATTTCTCCCCATGTCCTTTTTAATCGTTGTCTTTCATAATGTTCGAAAAATCCAATGTATGCACAAAATGCTGCAGCTATTAAACAATCCCCCACAAACGTTTCGGAAGCTTCTTCTAAATTAATAAATGTTTCAGACCATCTTTCTTTTTCTGATTTTAAATTATCTATTAAATTAATAGATCTTTTTATCTTATTTTCTACCATTTCCATTTCTTGTTTTATATTTTGTACTTGACTAATTAATTGAGCATAATCATTTTTATATTGAACTAATTTCTTTTCAAGCTCACATATTATATCTCTTTGTTCATTATATTGATCTTCAGCAACTTTGGTCTCCTCTTGTAATTTCTCTATTTCTTTTTCTAACGGTTGTACTGTTTCTAAGATATTTAAAAATGTAATAACAGATTCAACCCATTTAGCTAGAGGACCTGCAGCTCTTGATGCTTTATTTATTCTTTCAACATCCCAATCATTATTATTTATACGTTTCTTAATTTGAGAACTTGTTTGTGGCTTTACCGCCTTTTTGTCTAAATATAATACTTTATTTATAAAGTCTTGTCCTTTCATTATTTTTCTAGCATCTTCCCATGTAACATTTTTATCACCTTCATTCATAATTAATATAGCAACTGCTTCAACTGCATTCCTTACTAAAATAGGAGGATTAGCCATAGCTCTTAATTCATCAAAATTCTTTTTTGGAATATTTTTAACAGCTTCTTCAGCTTCTCTAAATTTAGGTTCAACTTCACTTAATTCTTTTCTAACAACTTCTTTTCTTTGATCAATAATTATAAATTGTTCATCTAATTTTTTAGATAATATTTCAGCTTTCTTTTTCTTATCTTCTGTTTCAGTTTGTTGTTCTATCATTAGCTTCATTTTTTCTTCTGCTTCCAAATCCTTTTCAGCAAGTGTCTTTTTTTTTATAGCTAATGAATTTCTCAACTCAGCAACTTGTACCTCTGTATCTTTTAATTTATTCAAACCTGAATTTAAATGATTTTTCTGACTAGAAACTTCTTCTTTTTTCTCATCTATTATTTTCAAAAAATGTTTAATAAAATCAAGGAAATCTCTTGGAGTCATATAATTATATCTATTCCCTTTTTTCATCAAAACGTTATTAATATGTACAACAGAATTATGAATTTCTACAATAGCTCTTGACAAAAAATACGCCTTATTATTTTTATATTGAATTTTACCTTTAATTGGACCATCTTCATTTCCTACATAATCCATATAGAAATTATTATCAGGTAAAATTAAATTAAAAATAAATTCACTAGCAACTTGTAATAAAGCACTGTAAGGCCAATCACCAAACCAATCAATAACACACCTGTTAAACAAAGCAGGAGATGTAGCCTGTCTATTTGCAAAATCAGGATTTGCAGGATTCATAGTAAAAACTATGTGTAAATTTTGTTGAACCTGTTTTGTAAACTTTTTAAATATATCTGATTCATCTAAACCTATATTCGAACGATAAGCCGATTTACATTCATTAATTAAGGTTATATAATTATCCCCTTCAAACAAACCAGGAACTTCTCCACTAGCTAATAAAGCATTCATTCTTTCTAAAAAAGCTGGTCCTAAAACATTCGATTCATCAAAAATAAATGTTATTTTTTCTTCTTTAATTCCAGCACGTTTCATAATATGCCTTAGATCTGCTTCAAAAGATTCAGTAGTATAATTTCTTCCAGCACGAATTTGAAAAACAGATAATCCATTTATCCACGAAACAAATCTAGACAATATCGTTTTCCCCGCACCTGATGCTCCTACTAATAACAAATGTCCCAATGGCAGTCTTAATACTCTGTCAATTCTTGTAATATGGTCTAAAACATCATCAAATAAAACTAATTGTACATTTATTTCTTCTTCGTTAAATATTTTTAATTTGGATAGTATCAATTCTTTTAAATCTTTTTTATCTATTTCTGTATAATAATTTTTCATATAAGAATTAAATAAAATTGGTCTTAATAAATCTTCTTTGGTAATATCTGGAAAAGAATATTTAAATATATCATCTATAATTTTATCGGTTTCTTTCTTTTCCTTTTTATATATTAGTCTATCTTGAAAAATTCTTAAACCTTCACATATACAAAGTCTAACTAAATCTTTAGTTTTTAATTCATCACAACTTTCTAATGTTTCATATAATGCCAATTTCCATCTAGTTAATTCTCTTGGACTATAAATATAATGAGGTTGCATATCGATAGTAAATGTTTCAGAAAATTTGGTATAAAAATCAACCATTGCTTGTGTTAAATTATCTGCCATGTGAGAGGATTGTGGAAATTTACGAAGAATAGCTCTATTAAATGTTCCATATATTTGTTTTAATGATTCATAACCTGGAAAATCAACATACAGAACAGATGTATGTCTTAAAAAACGATTGCTTAAAGGATTTCTTCCAGCATCTGTTGGAGGGTTACAAGCACCAGCGAAAGTAATTCTTTCTATTTTAACCCAATTCCATGAATTATTATTAACGTCATATTTCCAAAAACCTTGTGATTCATAAATTTGTCTCATGAACATAATAATTCTTTGTGTATCATATTTATCAGGTGTAGGTAAATTAATTTCATCAGCAAATATTATTAGCCATTTTCCTGGTTGCAAAGGTCTTAAAACCAATTCGCTTGTTGTCTTCACATATTCACAATAATGATCAAACGTTTGTAATAGTAAGTTTGGCAAAGATCCAGAAGAAAAATTTAATGATGCTATATCAAATTCAGATGATTTTTTTAAAACTGAAGTTAATGTCATGGTTTTTCCTGATCCAGGAGGACCACATAAAATGAATGGTTTTTTTAAATGAAGCCATCCTTCCAAAATGGTTTCATGTCTAATAGTATCCATAGTTTCAATAACTAAAGTTGCATCGGATATTTCTGTTCTATCAACATCTATTATTTGTACAAGCTCTTTCCAATTTATCCATTCTCCATCTTCAATATTAGGTTGATAATCTAATAACGTATTTGATATTTTATTAGTATTATCCATATTATGCATTTTCCCTTTTGATAATAAATCATTAGGTAATGGTATAGAACAAATGGATTGAACAAACATGGAAAATTTTTCTCGTGTTTCAAGATTTAAGGAGCCACCTATACCCCATAAAATACTTACTACTAACCATTTAGATATATATTTTTCTATATCATCATCAGATAATGTATTATTTATTTTTTCATTCTTCTTAACTAAATTATCAAATCCTTTTTGTAATAATAAGCAAGTACTTTCAATAACTCTTATATATTCATAATCCATTACATGTTCATAATTTTCTGCTTCAACTAAACATTGATGTACAAATTCATTTTCTTCAAAATAATCACTAATAATATTTACAGCTCTATAAGGAATGGTTCTTATTATATATGATGAACTGGTTTCTTGTTCATTTTCTTCAAAAAAAATTCTAGAATTCATTCTTATATTATCCATTATATTTTCGCTATCAATATTATCAAATTGTTGCAGATTTTGTTCATTTGCATTCACATTATAAGTATTCATATGATTCATACTATAAATATTATTACTATAAATATTATTACTATTATTATTATTATTGTTAATATTTTTATTTTTATTTTCATTTTCATTTTTTTCGGTAATACGCTCGTTGTTATTAATAAGTAATAACTTAAATTTATCCATTTTGCGAGGATAATCATTATCATCATATTTTAACATATTCAATTTATGTTTAAAAAGTATTATTGGTGACAAAATATCTCGTGAAAACCATATCATTCCACATCTACTAACAGTAGCTAATGTAGCATGCTTTAATGTATCAACTTCAAATAATATTCTAACACTCTCAGGAATTGGAAGACGTTCTCCATTTGGTAATGTTAATAATTTATTATCATCTAAAACACTGTTTAGATTTTCTGCCCATTCAGGATCAACATCACCATCAAAAACTATCCAATGTCTTTTATTTGTATTTCCTGATTGAGTAGAAGAATTATAAATAATTTTTCTTAAAATACCTGTAAATACACCATCAGTCCATTCTAAATTAATATTATCAAGCTTTCCATATATTTCTTCTTTATCTAAAGATTTGGCATCTATAACATAACTTACTCCTTTTATATTATCTAATGCTTCTAAAGAATCTAAAAGTATTTTCCAAGCACTACTTTTCCCAGTACCAACATCTCCAACTAACATTACACCATGTTGTAACTTCATTATTTGATATATTTGACATATTTTTGTAATCCATTTTTCTTCAGGTGTAAAATGTCTTAATTTACATAAACGATGTATTTCATTAATTAAACCTTTTTCTTCTAAATCTCCTACGTTCACATTTGGAAATACACCTTTTAATAAACTCTGTATTAAAATAATATCACTGGAAACTAATTTGGGATAAACAGTATCACACACAGATTTTAATAATAAGGTTTGTTCCATTGAAATTATATTACTTTCATTTGTATTAGTAGTAGTTTTTCTCTTATTAATATTGTTATTGTTATTATTATTGTTGTTATTATTATTATTATCTAATGTTTCGTTAAAACCTATTTGATTGTTTTGCACATATTTTGATTCATCTTTTAATAAAGTTAATCTTTTCAAATTGCCAGCAGAATTCAAAACACTTTTTAATGATCTCAATCCAAAATCATAATGAGGCTGCTTAGATAACTGTTCAGAACATAAATCAAATAAAGAAACTATTTTACTTGATAAATGTTCAGCACTAATAAAACCTTGAGAAAATAATGTCACCTCAACAATTAATTGTTTATTTGGTTCAATCATAGCAAAACTTCTAAAAAGCTGTTTTAAATTATCAGGTAAATTAGATCTTCCAGCATATCCTGGATTCATTGTAACAAATATACCTACATTTTTATTTAATCCTATTTTTTTATTTAATATTTCTATTTCATTTTTTCTTTGAACTAAACTAGTTTGTATTGTTAATATTTGTTCAGATACTGCTGATAAGATTCTTTCTTCTAATCTATTAAATTCATCAAAACATCCCCAAGCACCAACCTGACATAAACCAACAAATATTCTACCCATAGCAGTAAAATCAAAAGATTCATCACAATTAAATACCAATACATATCTTCCTAATTGTGCACCTAAGGCTTTTACGCTCTCCGTTTTTCCTGTTCCAGCTGGTCCAAAAGGATTTCCTCCTAATTTCATTTTTAATGCTTGTGTTAAGGTTAAAAAACATGCATCTGTTAATTCAGTTTGAACTAACTTCTCACACATTCCTAAATATTCATAGCCATATTCAAAAGTTGCATCCGCCATTTTTATAATTAAATTGATTTTATTATCTTTCTTTTTGGAATCCCAGTAATATCTCATATATTGTAACCATATAAAACTATTAACATTATTCACATTCTTATCTATAAGTATACGTATCACATCCCTTTGATGTACTAATTCAGTAATCATTTGAACAAATTTTTGTCTTGTTCTATGATCCTTTTGTTTAACAACATTAACTGCTAAAAATTCTAAAAGATTCAAACATATCTTTTCACTTTTATGAAATAATGTATTGGATTCATCAGAACTGTTTTTGGAAAAATTTATTAGTTCATTTTCAATATTGGTAGTCCATAGTATTTGTAAACATAATAATATAATTTGATTCGGATATTTTTCTGACCATAACAATATTTTATTATTTTCAATTTTCGTACATTCCATCATATCCATTTCTAATATTTCTTTTGCTGCTTCATCTAAATAAAATTCTAAACTACTTTTCATAGATTTTTCTAAAACTATTAACCATTCTTTTAATGTATTAAATGAACTAATATTTAATGGTTCCAAAAATAAAACCTCTTCACCTTCTCGTGAAGACATACCTAATATAATATCATTTGTATTTTCTTTTAATATAAACGAATTTATACCAGCAAACATTTTGTTAACATTTCTTTGAATTATTTTAGCATCTTTAGAATTACCAATCATTTCTAATAAATCTTCATCTCCAACAAAATAAAATCTTGGAAATTTATTCCTCTGTTTTTCTAAATATTCACCTAAAGCTTTTTGAATCTTTGATAAAGAATCAGACAATCGATCCAATTGTTTCTGAAACCCTTCCATTTGAAACAATTCTAACAACTTTGGTTTATCACTAGTTTTTTTCATAATATTAATAAAATCAGAATCAATTATTTTAAATCTATTATATTCTTGAGGTAATAATGATTTTATATCTGACGATCCTTTTAATACACCTTCTAAATAAACCCATTTCCTTTGTACATTCATCCATACATCTAATAAATTACGTAATCTATTTAATTTATCATCCCATGTAAATGTTTCTTCTTCAAATATTTTTATATAAGAAGATATTTTCATTGATTGAATTGCATTTAAATGATCATCAATGGTAGAAAATATATCATTCCATCCTTTTATTAATTTACATTTATTTTGATATTGAACAAGTTCTAATTCGTATTCATTCCAAGTATCTTTTAATCCTCTAAGAAATTGTTCTAATGCCATTTCTCCTTGTGCTTGATTTAATATTTCACTTAATACATTCTCATGAATACATAAATGGAGAGACCACAAGTTGCCTAAGGTTAATTTATTATAGTATATTTTAACATTCAATTTTTGTAAAATCAATTTCCAATGTCTTTCCTTTAATGATTCAGATTTTAAATCTAATAATAAGCTATACGTTTTCAAATATTGTTGTATTTCATTTTGTACATTATCAAATATTTCATATTGACGATATTTTGCTGGTATTTTTTTTATGGATTCTAATAAATTATTTAAACGATGTTTAACATCTTTAGGATCAACATTAGACCACAACATTTTCTTCATATCACATATATTTGAATAAATTATCTTTAATTCATCCCATATACCTTTTACACAATTAATTTCTTCTTTAAGTATATTAGGTGAAACATGAAAACCAATTTCAGATTCACTGCTTTCTAATTCTAATAATTTTCTTATTTTCTCTGATATCTCATATTGTTCATTAATTATATCAATTCTTTCTTCAAAACTACTTATTATTTGTAAAGCTTTTGTACTATTTGCATTTCCATGAGAAGGTTTATTTTTATTCCATTCTTCAAATAATTCTTTTATATTATTTTGTACTTTTCTATCAAAATCTAAAACCATACTTTGTATATATGGTAAATAATCCTTAATTAATTTTATTTGATATTTACAAATTTGTTTTACAGTTTCTAATTTACCTATAATGTTATCTATATATAACCAATTAGTAGGAAATGTATATCTTTGTTTTTCTAATAATACTTCACTTTGTTTTAATAAATCACATTTTTTCCCCCATTCCAATTCTTCCTTTTTGTTAATTTCATTTATTTTTTCAATAAAATTATATATACTATTACATGTTTTCGATAGAATATCCATATCATAGGTATTCATTATTCCAACAATATCCTTGGGAGTCATAGACAATATATGCATAGCTGTTATTTCGGTTTCATTCTTTAATTCTGATTGTGTATTTAAATCATATAAAGCCTTTTCAATTTCTTCTTTTAAATATAATGTTTTTTCTCCTAACTTTTTAGAAAATTCAGATACTATTTCTTTTTGCCATATTTCAAATTTAGAACTAACCTTAGATTGAAGTATTCTATAATCTATAACAATCGGTCCAAAATATTTTTCTGTATCTAATGTATCAAATGTATTTTCTGTTTGTTTGATTTCATTCATAAATATTTTCCATGTTTCGATATCTTCACCAAAACTTGATATTATATCTCCAATTTCTATTTGCCATAATGTTTTATATTGTAACCAAATGGATTCATATTTCTGTGCCTTATCTACCATATCATTAATAGATTTAATTGCATTATCATATATTGTCTTGTCTATAAAATATATAATGTATTTATAAGTATTATCTAAAATAACATCATTGATAACAATATTGTTATTGTTATCATCACACGTATTATTATATATATTATTATTATTATTATTATTATTATTAGAATCGTTAGTATAATATATATAATCATCATCCTTATCATTATTCTTATTTTTTCCTTTGCTTTTTATTTGTATTTTTTCGTTTGTTTTCTCTTTCTTTTGATAAATATTTTTAATTCTTGTTATACCACAAATGATGTTTATTGCGTCAGATAATTTTGAGAACCATATTTGTCTCATTGAATCAATAGATGGATGTAAATAAAATTTCTGATTTTTTATTTTAAATTCATGTATATTTTCTTTACATATGAACCTTTTTCCATTATTAGGCCAATTAACAAATTCACATGTCCACCTTTTTATAATCTCTTCAAGTCTCTCAGTTAATATTTTATTTATATGTACATTCAATTCTTCAATCCATATATGTACGTTTCTATAATGTTCTAGATATAATTCATCTGCCTTTTTCTGAATAATTTCAATTAACGATTTTAGTTCATTACAATCAAAACATACTTCACATGTTTTCATTTTTTCTAATGAATCTAAAACAATTTTATTTTTATTCATGGCTTCATCAACCATGAATTCAAATGTATTTATTGTTTCTGATAATTTTCGTACATATGTTTCGATTATATCTGAATCCCAATGTAAATAAATCCCTTCCTTAATTTTATTCTGTACAGTATTATGTATAGCAGCTACTAATTTTTTGATAGTTTGATTAAATGGTACGTCTTTAGCTTGATTATCCATTGAAATACATATTTTCATATATGTCCTAAACGTTTTTTGTAAAGTTAATGCATATGGATATATTAACTTAGTTTCATCAGCTTTTACTTTTATTGAATAAGGAACTCTTAAATTTATAGATTGTAAATACCGCACTTCTTTAAAAATATTAAAAAATTGGAAATCATAATTTGCTAAAATTTCATAATTATTTCCTCCTAATTTTTTTATATTTATAATGTTATCATACATATCAAATTTATCTGCGCTCTTAATATTTTTTAACCATTTTTCAAATGTTTTATTCTGTGATAATAAATTTTTAAAATTATCAATATTTTGTCTTAAAATTTTGCCCTCAGAATGCTGCTCCCATCCTCTACCTAAAACATTTTCGATTCTTTTTAATGAATCTTCTAATTTCCTTTCAATTTGTTTAGCCCAAATAATTGATCCAGCTACTAAAGGAATATCTCTAATAGTAGACACTTTTTGGGAATCACTTTTTAAATAACCGTTGATATAAATCATTTGTAATTTCCTTAAATCATCTACTACAATTTGTATTAATGTATTTTGATATTCTTGTATAGCTCCTCTAATTTTAGGTCTAAAAAATAGGGGGTTAAATTTAGAAAAGGCATGAAACATTTCAGCGGATGTTTTAGCACCTCCTAATTGGTCTCTTAATTTAAATGTTATTTGAGATTCAACTCTATTAACTTTAGATTCATATGATAACTTTGCTTTTTCCCAATTAGCTTCACCATTTTTAGATAAATCTAATGGATCTAATGATAAAAATATATTATAAGCTGTATTAATATCTTTATACAAATTAATACCTAAGGACTTATTATTAGAACCAAATACTGTACTTATAACGCTTTTGAATTTTTCATGTTGTTTTCTAAACTTTTTAATTTCATCTAACCTTTCTTGTAAATGGATATGTTCAAATACCATTTTAGCTGGAGCTCTTTCATTAAAACTTCTTTTTTTTATCAATTCTCTTACCATATCCTTAAATACTCTCATTTCTTCATTCCATAATCTAAATATTTCGACACACCCAGAAATGAGTACATCGAATTCTTCATAATCCATATTCATCAATGATTGAGTACATAGAACTTTTTTCATAGTATTATTTAAATCTCTAGATAATGATTCAACAAAATTATAAGATCTAGATAATGGATATTTTGTTGTGTTTTTTAATTTTTTTAAATGATTAAATATATTTCGAACAGCTTGAATAATTTGTTGTATACTTGTTGCACCTAATAAATCTTCTATAGGAAAATCTTTCATTAATATATTGACATTTAATACATATTCTTTCGATTGTTTTAATTGTATATCACTATCAAAAGATATAGTTGCAAAATATCGTTTCGCATTTTTTAATATATGTAATGTTAATATAACTTCAGGATTTTTTAATTGACTTTCTAGTTGGTATAAAGCATTTTCATAACCTATCCAAAAATTAATTTCAGATAATGCACTCCCACCACTTTTAAATTCTCCATTTAATCTTGTTAACTTTTGTATATCTTCAATCCATTTAGTAACATCTTTTTGTAATTGATTTATAAATTCTTGAGATTCACATAATTGTTTTAATTTATCAGGTTTCATATCATCAACATTTGGATTTTCTTCTAATAACTTTTTTATTCTTTTATCAACATGTAAATTTATTATTGGAATATTCAAATCAATTTGTGCATTTTTCATAGATATTAATAACTCATTCAATTTTTTAGATACATTATTCATTAATATATTTGATACTTTATTTTCTCCTTCATATCCTATATATTTATTATTTATACTAAACATATTTTCTACATCTTTTTTTGTTCCATAATTAAAATGAGACGAATCAGGACCTGATATATTCTGTCCATAACCAGAAGCTGCATCAAAAATATTATTAAAACCTTGAGATAAATATAAATATACTAAATCTAATGGAGTATTACAATCATTTTGTCCACATACAAACATTAATAATTCATTTGATAAATTTATTTTATTTCTATTATCTATTTTATCATTTAACGATAAAAAGTTTTCTTTATTTCTTTTCATAAAAGCAATTGAAATACTTTTAGTTACACATTTGTAATTTATCATTAATTCTACAAATAAAAAATTATTATATTTATTATCCAAGTTAGACGTTCTCATATTATTATATTCTTCACTCATATTTATATCTACATTATCATTCTCTTTATCATTCATTTCTCTTTCTACATTATCATTACCTTCTTTTCCTATAACTATTAAATTAATATTCTTATCCAACAAAAATTTTCTTATTTTCTCTTCTTCTTTTTTAATTAAAACTGATTGAAGTTCTTTTCGAGAACAATCTAAAACGGTAGGGCAGATTTCCAAAAAGTAGTTTATTAAATGTGTCTTTTCTAATTCCATAGATTTTTAATATATATAAAGAATTGTATTTTGTGTTGATTATAAATACTTTTGGATATATATATGTATATATATATACATATATATATTATTATAAGACAACTCCTCTGTTATTTTCCTTTCTTTTCTTTTCCTTTTTTTAATTCTTTTTTTTTTTTTTCATATAGATTAACATTCAAGTGAACCATCACATAAATTATTTACACAAAAAGAAAGATTTATATAAATATTATTATAAATTCATTTAATTACGAAAAAAATAAAAAAAATATAGACATATATAATTAATTATAAAATATAACATGAAAAAAAAAAAAAAAAAAAAAAAAAAACCACATTAATGTGAGACCATAGAGTAAAAATTAATCCATATATAAATATACATTGTTTACTTATTTATTTTATTTTTAATTAGTATTTTAATTATTTGTCCAAAATAAGATTAATTTAAATATATGTTTCAACATAAAAGAAAATAAAAATATGCCTTTCTAATTATATATATATATATATATATATATATATATATTAAAAAAAAAATCAAATCAAATAAGCACATTATAAATGCTATAAATTAATATAAAAAAATAAATTCGGTCTTATTTATATATTATGGAAGAAAATATACACACAAAAAAAAAAATGTAGTATAATTTATTTTTAAAAATATATACATAAATTTATAAACAATATATTCTCAATTTTATAAATTCATTTATCATTTAATTATTTTTATTTCTTATAAAAAATTGTTTTCCTTTTAGTGTGCACGTATTTCTATTAACAGAAAAATGTTGTAACAATGCACAAGAACAAAAAAAAAAAATATATATATATATATATTTTACATTGGAACAAAGCAAATTATATCTTTAATAAAAACAAGTATTCTTCCATATATGTGAATGTTTCTTTTTTTTTTTTTTTTTTTTTTTTTTTTTTTTTTTTTTCTTTTTAATTAAAAAATTTCATTTATCATAAGTTCTTATATGGTAAATGTGTATATAAGCTCCCCTCCAAAAAAAAATTAAAAGATACATTTTTACACATACGTTCTTTTTTTATTTAAATGATAAAATAAAAAATACCATATATAAAAAAACAAAATTATTTATAGATATTAATATATTATATTATATATATATATATATATTTTTTTTATTTATTTATCCATGTTTAAAAATAAGGAACTCTATATGATCTAATTTAAAATGCAAAGCATGATAAATTTCATGAGTACAAAAAAATCCAAATTTGGATCCAATTATTATATGCCAACCTTTTTCGTTAAAATCTAAAACTTCCTTTATTTTATCTCTTAAAGCTATAGTTGCATTTCTCCAAGAATTTATTTTATTATTATTTATATTTATATATATTTCCTTTGCTATGTTAATTAATTTTATTTTATTTTCATAATTCATATGTTCATATAAAATATCACATTTAGGTTCTTCCATTTTTTTTTTTTTTTTTTTTTTTTTCATCTATTTCTACAATTCGAAAGAAGTGTATATTTATATTATTAAGTCAAAATTGAGATACAATCTAAACGAAAAATTATATTAAATATAAAAAATAAGTAAACATATATATATATATATATATATATTTTATATATTTTGTGATTATGTTTTTTTTTTCAAAATCATGTAATACTTTTAATCTACACACGCTGAGACATGCTTTTAAATATATATTATATATATATATATATATGTATATTCATTTTTTTTTTTTTTCACGTTTTTTAAAATGATAACAATTTATATAATTATATATGTTTTCATAGAAAACTCCCATAAAAATTAAATTATGAAATATATGCATATGTTTTTCTCTTAACATGTATTAAAAAATTAATTCTTTCCTTTTTTTTTTTTTATACGGAGTGTCTAATAACACTTCTATGAAATTATTTTATATAAAATAAATTCAAAGATATATTTTTTTCTTTTATAATATTTAATAACATAAAATATCAATAGAAAAAGTTGAATTTCTCCCCTCATATTCTTTATTTAAAAAAAAAAAAATTAACAAAAATATAAGATATAAAAATGTACATATTTTTTTCAATTTTATTAACAGCAACATAAATATTATTTTCCCATTTTGTAATTATATATAAATAAGAAATGTAGTGAGTTTTCTTATATTAACATATAATAGAATCCTTTTTGTACTTTTTATTTATTAAATTTAAATATATATATATATATATATATATAGATATATGTATGTATTTATGTATGTATATATATTTTATACATAGCATTGTAAATATAAATAAGAATTAATATATTTTTTCAAATATATATAACTTAGAAGAATTATTTTTTTCGTCTTTTCTTCCTTTTTTTTATATTATATGTATTTTTAGGAAAGATGAAGGTACTATCCCATATATTCACCTTTATATATATATTTGCATATATTTTTTTTTCTTATATATATGAATTCCCCATGTTGATCCAATATTATACTTTTGTAACAAATCTTTTATTATTTTTTTATTTTATTTATATTAATTTATATTCCGATCTACGTTGTCTATTCTTTCTTTTATTTTTTCTAATAACATGTTAAAATGATCTTATATAAATTAATACAGGATAAAATGGAAATAACATAATTGTATTGTTAAAATGTAGTAATATATGGTATATACTTTGTAATATTTAGGATTCATCGTTTCATGTATATATATATATATATATATATATATATATAATATATTATAATTTATTTTTTTTTTTTATTTTTATTTATTTTTTATTTTATTTTTTTTTTTTTTTTGGTTCACTTTTATTTTGTGTGTGCACTCGATTATATATACATATATAATATATTCTCCTTTTTCCAATTAAAAAAAATTTCTTTTCACGTTGTTATATTATTATTATTATATATATTTATGTTCATACATATGCATATTTATTTAATAGTTTTATCATAGAAAATATTTGAATCATTTTATATTTACATAAATTTTAATTTTTTGTATTTTGCTGCACAATATAAATATGTATAAATATAAAATATTTACATAGACATATATTATTAAATATGTGCTAACTGTTATTTTTTTTTATTTCATAATTTTTTTTTTTTTTTTTTTTTTATCTCCCTTCTGTTAAATGAAAAATGCTATACTCTATAGAAAATGATGTGGACAATATTAATGAAAATGCAGATAATAACGAGGAACATTTATTTTATTTATTAAAAGGTTTTAATATTTCCAACAACAATCGTAAATATATAAAAAAAAAATGTTTAAACGAATTAATTGAGAATTTTGTTTCTGACAAAAACGATATTTTTAATAAATATATACCATGTGAAGAATATGAAAAAAAGGACAATCGTTTTAACGTAATGGACAAAGAAAGGAATGTTCATGATAATATAAACAAAAAAGAAACTAAATTTATTAAAAATGATATTACTGTAAACTCATTGGAAAAATCAAACGATGATATAAAAGATAAAAATAAAAACAACTCTAATGTTTTAGATAATACAACACGTGGCGTAGATATATACCCTCCTAATATTCGTATAGATGAAAATTATAACGATATTTTATACCTTTCTAAAATGAATTTAGACGAAGATAATTTACATTTAAAAAAAATACAAGAAATATGTAAAGAAATAAAGAATAATTTAAAATATTATAAAGCAGAAAATCATGACATTTACAAATTTAGACCCACAACAAAACATATAGTAAATACAAATCTTTACAAAGACATAGATATAAATAATAATATAAATATTAATACATATACAAATGAATATTTTATAAATCAATTAAATTATAAAAATATCGGAGAAAGCAAAAAATATGATATATATGATGTTAAAGAAAATGCAAAAAGAAGATCTTTAAAAATACTTCAACAGAAATGTAAAAAAATTGTACATTCTTTAAATTATAATTATTCTTCAGTTGATATAAATGAAATAGTTAATATATTAAATATTATTACATCTCCAGATTTTGATGAAAAAATTGATAAATATACATATTTAAAATTATTTCTAAATAAATATCATTATGTATATCCTTATGAAAATATAAAAGGATTAAGAAAAATTAGAAAGTTTGTTCAAAAAACTTATTTGAATAAAGGGGATCTTTTTTATATAAATCAAAATCACATTTCAGATATGTATTTAAAAACTGATATGGAACAAATTATAAGAAATCAATATTTTATAAATAATATGATGAATTTACATATAGATAATGGAAAATTCTGGATACAAATAGTACATAATATATGGATACCTCTTATAATTCATCATTTTAATTCTATTAAAAATAATATCTTTTCATATATGTTGAATTATGATAATTATGAAAATTTCCTAAATCAGTATCATTTATCAAGGGTAAATAAAACATTTTATACTTTTTCTCAGCATATATTTTCAGGTGGAAAAAAAAAAAAAAAAAAAAAAAAAAAAAAAAAAAAAAAAAAAAAAAAAAAAAAAAAAAAAAAATAAACTTTAAAAAAAAAATAAAAAAATATATAAATAATTATAAAAATATTTTTTAAAAAAGAGTTAAAAATATATATTTCAATTTTTTAATGAAAAAATATTTTTTTTTTTTTTT
>NC_033652.1:1048003-1054212 GCF_001601855.1 Plasmodium reichenowi | reverse complement strand
AAAAAAAAAGAAAAAGAAAAAGAAAAAGAAAAAGAAAAAAATAACCTTTCACAAATAAATAAATAAATATATATATATATATGGAAATATATACTTATGAGTGTATATATATATATATATATATGTGTGTATGGGAAAATATACTTTTATATATATATGCCCATGTTATATACACTTTTTATTTTTATTTTTATTTTTATTTTTCCCTTTTCAGGTATTTTATTTTGCGGGGTACCAAGTATTTACAGACTTCTTATGAGACTACATACTTATAAATATATTGAACTTCGTATTAACAAGATAATAGAAAATAATGCAAAGAATATTTATGATGAAATTATTATATCTAGCTTAAATTATAATATAGATATTCTCAGAACTCTATTTCCTTTTTTCAAAGAATTTATAAATATTGATATGAATAAAATTGTAGACAATTTTTTTGAATCCCCT
Organism: Plasmodium reichenowi; assembly: GCF_001601855.1. Classification (NCBI taxonomy): domain Eukaryota; phylum Apicomplexa; class Aconoidasida; order Haemosporida; family Plasmodiidae; genus Plasmodium; species Plasmodium reichenowi. The sequence continues at coordinate 1,053,759 of NC_033652.1, read as the reverse complement.
TTTTTCAATATTATTATTTCATCTCTAAAAAAATCAAATATCGAAAAAATTACTGTGAATCAAAAATATTTAAATTTTATTAATTCTTTCTTTTTGATGATAACAGAATTTTTATATGGTACAGCAAATAAAATATGTGTTGAAAAAATCAATGAAAATAAAATTGAATTCTTAAGTTCTTTGGATGATATATTTTATGATGATATGAATATATTAATAGCTAGAGATATTTTATTATTTATAATAGATTTGTTATGTCTATTTAAATTACATTCTATTTATATAAAAAAAAAATATTGTGAATCTATATTACATATTACAACATGTGTTAAAATTTTATATTATAATAAAAATCAATTAACAAATGATAATATATGGAAACAAACATATGTTATAGCTGTAAAACTTTATCATTTTATTAATTCAGCTTTACAAAGAAAACAATCTATAAAGGATAATTTAATGATTCAAGAATTAACATTAATTAAAAGATATTATTTTAATAATTTAAAACAACATAATTCTATAGGAGATTTTTATTTCTTAAAAAATTTAAATTATGGTATATATTGTTGGAACACAGTATGTAATACATACATTAATATACATACATTACAAGATAATGAAAATATTTTCCAATATTGTCAAGGATGTTATATAGCAACCTACTGTTCAGAAAAATGTAAACTAACACACTTACTTTCTTCTCATCATAATGTTTGTGTATATTTCAAAAACATACCTTCCTTTCTAAAATTTAACACTTTTCATATGGAACCTAATTCATATAACAATAAATTTTTAAATATATTTAAAAATATTGATATGTTTGATAAAAATAATGATAAATATCAAGTTATTTATTAACAAAAAAATAAATAAATAAATAATATAATATAATATAATATAATATAATATAATATAATATAAATAAATAAATAAATAATAATTAAATATAACACATAATACAAAAAATATATAAATATATATATTCTTTTAATTTAACTTTTTTTTTTTTTTATGTTTAACATGATAAATTTGTAATATTATTCATATATTTGCAAATTAAAAAATTCACAATTATACCATTATTATATTATTATTTTTTTAAATAATATTATACAAAAAATGTATAAATACAATAATATATATATAATATATATATATATATATATATATATATATATATATATATATTTTATAATGATTATTCATATAGCTTCTTAAAAATGATAACAAATATAGATGCACATGTTCAATATTTTTTTTCTGGAATCCATCCTTTTTCATTATCTCTAAAAAGATAAAAAAAATAAAACACATACATATTATATATATATATATATATTTTATTATTTATCCATTTATTTGTTGCTTTACGTATATACGAAACGGTTGTATCGTGCTCTTTCATCTGATCTATATAAACTTGTTCCATTTTTTTTCCTTTCCTCGATTATTTGTTTCTCTCTAAATTTGACATACTTGAAAAAAACAAAATATATACATATATATATATATATATATATATATATATAATTTTACTTTTTTTTTTTTTTTATACTTCGAGATTTTCATATTTTTTTAAGCATTTCCTCATTGAGATCATTAAATCTTTGCACTTTAAAATTGTCCACAACCTTCCTACTGAACATTCTACAAATTCATCAATTTCGGCTCTAAAAAATGGAACACGTAAATATAGAATTATATATATATATATATATATATATATATATATATATATATATATGTATTTGTGTATATTTATTTATTTATGCCTTTTGTACCTGCACTTGTTTCTCAATTCTAAGGCCAATATTTTTTGCGCTTCTTTTTTCTCCTTTTGCTCTATTACTATAAAGAAATATATTTCGAATGCATATAGTTGAATTAGACTTACAAAGGTACACATAAAAAAGAAATTAAACACAAAAATATTTAATAAAATTTATGAACATTTATATAAAATTTCATACATACACACAAACATATATATATATAATAATTTATTTATTTAATATCTTTATGTATACGTGTTGATTCTTTTATTTCGAAATATGGAATCCTCTTATTCCTATTATTCTCTATAAAATCCTTTGGCAAAGATTTTTCAAACTCTTCTTTCTTTTCCTCATCATAATTATTCTTTATTATTTTTTGTTCTTCCGTTCTTCTTATGGGAGTCCATATTTTTCTCATTTTTGTTTTCTTTCTTTTTTTTTTTTTTTTTTATGAATTTACATAATTATGAATCTTATCCGTCAGTTTTTTATTTTAAAAATTTTAACAAAAGGATATAAATTTTTCTTTTCTTCTTTTGGTTTTCTGGAAATAATATTTTAAAAGAAATGTATACTCTTCTTATATGCCTTTTTATATAAATGTGTGTTTTAATACTATATTTTATTATAGTATAATTTTATAAATCTTAACATAAAATAAATTAGTGATATTATAAAAGATAACCTTTAACAGAAATGTTTCCATATGTTTAACGTATATACAAAAAAAAAAAAAAAAAATTATACATATATATATATATATATATATATATATTAGAATGTTTCTTTTTTTATAGAAATTTTTTTATATAAATTCTCCAAAAAAAAGTATACATATATATATATATTTGTATCCATTTCTAATTTGTTCTCTTTTAAATTCACATTTATGTTTTATATAATTATTATATTATCATTATGTTAAGTTTTAAAAATAAGCACAATAAAAGGATAAGATAAAGGAAGTGTTTATTTTAATTATAAATAAAATAAAAATTAAATATTTCCCACATTAATAATATATATATATATATATATATATATATATATTTTTATGCAAATCCTAATTTTTCATATTTTTACAATTTAGTATAAATTGTATATTTTTTAAAACAATCATATATCCACAAATATATTTTAAATTAATATAATAGTTAAAAAAAAGAAAGAAAAAAAATAGGATACCATGAATATATATAAATATAAATATATATATATATATATATATATATATATTTTTATAACAAAAAAAAAAAAAAAATAATAAATAATAAATAAAGTAAATATTATATATATATATATATATTTCAATTCGTATATATAATAAATAAATGGAACAATTACTATAAACATCCATTTTATTAAAGGTTATAAAAAAAAAGGAATATATAAAGTATGCAATTTTACATTTTAAAATGTTCATTAATATTTTTATTGATGAAATAAAATATTTAAAATGATATATAAATAGACATTTATCACATCATTATATACATATAATATAATATATATATATATATATATATATATACATTTTATATATCCTTATTTTTCACATAAGGGCAAGTTAAATTGTGTAGCCACTTTATTATATCTTTCCTTTATCTGTGGATGATGTAAAACAACACCATTAAGTTGGTTTCCCAAAGTTATCCAATTACTCCTACAATTATGAGGTCTTCCGAAAAGTTCTATTTTTAAATTCTGAGGACATAACCTTTCAATTAATGAATAAATTTCATCAGGTTTTCTTGATGTTTCTCTTACCTCTGATACTATAACATTACAATCAATATTTCTATTTATAATTGGGTTTCCTTTAATACCAACTAAACAATGTTCTTTTGAATGATTTAACCAATGACCTGTTCTTCCTGTTCTTATAATTCTTTGTAAATGATTCGTTTTTACCCACAATATTTCTTCAACCCTTTTATATCCCCATATTTGTAAACATTCTCGAGCTAATTCCATGGCTCTTCCAGTTACCCATAAAAAGATCATACCTTCATCTTGTATTAACTGTACAGGTAAAAGTTTCATTTCATTATCTGTCATTGTTCCATATGGTAAATCCATATGTATATCCCATGGTGGATCTGCCATAACTACACTAACATATTTATTAAAAATACTTAAATCGAAATTTCTTAAATCACATCGTATCCATTGAGGACCATAAACATTCTCTTTAATATTAGAAGAAAAACTTAATTTAGATTGACTTAAATTTTCTTGTGTATTCATATACATCTGCTGATCATCCTTATCAACAGCATAATGAACAAATTTACATGTTTCAATATGTCTGCATGTATCTAAATAAGAACAATCTCCTAAGGATACATCAGTATGTTCTGATATAATTTTTTTAAAATGAACTTTATTACATTCCTTATTATGCTTTTGACATACTTTTTTGGTTAAATAAGGACATATAATTTTTACTGAATCATCTTTTTTTTGAAATTTTTTTATTCTCATTTCTTCGATAACAGTTGGTGCTTCAATTATAGAAAGGATATTTGTTTTTTCTTCTTTGATTTTTTTCTCTTTTGCGGTTGGTTCATTTAATAAATTTTCTAAATAATTTATTTTATTATTTTTATTTTCTTCTTTATATTTCATTTCATATTCATTCAAGTAGTTTTTTTGTAAAACAACTTTATTATTTACATTTCCCACATTTTTCTTTTCACTTTCTTGAACTACACAACTATAGGGATTAAAATTGACATTATAATTATTATAATGATAATTATTCATATGCATATTATTATTATTATTATTGTTATTCATAAAATTTATATTTTTATGTTCCATCAAGGGTGTGGTAAAATAGTTTGGCCCTTCATTTTTATTAAGCCTTCCATCATACATATTTATATTACCAACTCCATCATGTTTGAAATTATTATTTATTAAATATAAATATTTAAATATCAATTTTTTTATATTATTTATATATATAACTTTAATAACAATGTTTATACCTACATGTTCGATATCAATACACTTTTCATCTATTCTTATTTCTTCATGTCTTTTCTCAAAATTATTATCTTTATAATTTGGATTTCCTTGTGTTAATGTATTTACATTTTCATTGGATAAATATATTAAAATATTATTTAATATATTAATTTTAAATAATTTTATATTTTTACGATTTTTACTTTTCATATCTCGTAACATTTCAACGGATGTTACTGATGTATTCATACTACTTTGGTTCATATTAGCCTTTGAACACATATCTAATAATAATTTACATACATAAAATAATAAAATTAAGCTATCATTAATATCTATATTGTTTAAATCTTTTAGATATTCATTTATATAATTAGTAGAATTCACCATTTTATTATTGTTATTTATTAATACATTGTTCTCTTTATTTCCAAAAGCGTAATCATTATTATATTGTAAATTAGCACTTGATCTTTTTGTTTTATTACTTAATATATCTTGTTCATTCTTATTATTTAATTTTTTATGATCATAAGGTGATTTCCTCAAATCTCTGTTTTCATTTGTTATATCTTTATTATTATAAGAGCTTAACATGTTATAATTATTACTTTTTAAATGTTTCCTGTCATTATCTATATATTCACCACGATCATTTTTTTTAAAACTCTCTCGTGTTCTATTATCATTTTTTATAACATCTCTTGATCTACTTTCCTTTTTTATATTATCGGATTTACTATTTCCTTCATTTTTCCCTGTATTACTTATCTTTTCACCTATATCAATTAAATTTATATTTTCTAAAAGTTCTCTTTTTCTTTTCAAATATTTTTCTCTAGCCAATGACATTTTTTTTTTTTTTTTTTTTTTTTTTTTTTTTTTTTTTTTTCAAATTTTTTTATTTATTTTTTTTTTTTTAATTTAATTTTTTTTTCTAAAAAATTTTTTTAAAAAAAAAAAAAAAAAAAAAAAATAAATAGAAAGAAATAAAAAAAA
>NC_033652.1:1045193-1047903 GCF_001601855.1 Plasmodium reichenowi | reverse complement strand
TTTAAAAAAAATAATTATAATAATAAATAGTACGTTGTAAGATTATATATATATATATATATATGTAGTTTATTATATATATACTTTTTCAAAAAATTAATTAAAAATAATTGCTTTTATATTTATTAATATTTTTAAAAACTTATAAAAATATATAGATAATAAGAACATTACTCGTTCTTAAAAATTTATGTTCCCGCATGACATTTACATATATATATATATAATGCATGTTGTTTTTTATTTAATTATACGAATTAAAAAAAATAAATATTCATATTAGTATAATGTTGTTTCCTTTGTATATTTTAAAATGTCCAAAAAAACAGAAAAAAAAAAAGAAAAAAGAAAATAAAAAAAAAAAAAAAATTATATAAAAATTTAAGAAAAGATGCATCTAACATATATATATATATATATATATATATATAACATATAAATATATATGAATATATTTGTATAATTCTATTTTTAATAGTCTATATCCGTTTTAATATTTGGCTTAATGAATTTAAACTTTTTGTATTTATTTTTTTTCTTTTTCATATTCTTCATTTTTTTCTTCAAGTGGTCATTTAATTTAACTTGTTGAGGTGTAACATAATTTTCATATTTTTCATTTTCATAAAGAATTCTACCTTTAAAACATTCCTCAAATATTTTAATAATATGTAAAGTAAACTGGGGGCCTATTTCAACCAGCTGCTGCTTATTAACATTATTTGAATCAGCTAATGTTACAGGTAAGATTTGATAATGTCTAAAATATATTAAATCATTTACATAAAAAAAATTATAACAATGGTCATAAAATGGCTTGCTTAGTGGATGATAATTTGGTACTCCAAAAACATGAATAAACATTTCTTTAATTAATTTTAAATGATCTAATTCATCGAAGTGTTTACTAAATATTAAAAGAGGTCTTGAATATAATAAACAATTACCTGAAAATAATAAACTATGTAAAGGAATATAATCTAATATTTCAAAATATAAAGATGGACCTGTTATACTTTTACATATCCATAAACAATAACGTTTTCTTTTTACATCAAAAAATATTATATTGTTACAATTTCTACTATAGCTTATATCATTTAATTCACTTTTAGGGACTTTTTTATCCCATTTATTTTCCATCTTATGGTGAGGTAATAACAATTTTAAATTATCAATAAATGATTTACAACCCTTTTTTTTTAGGGGAGATCGTACTATTAATACTCTTTGTCTATTTTTCCATAGTTCGTTCTTTTTAATGTAACTTGCGTCTTTTAATAAATATGGATCTTCATCAATTTGTAACTTATTCGGATCCTCATCATCATCATTATTATTATTATCATCATTATTATTATTATCATCATTATTATTATTATCATCATTATTATTATTATCATTATTATTATCGTTATCATCATCTTCTTCATCCTCCTCCTCATCATCATCATCAACATCATCATCATCAACATCATCATCATCAACATCATCAACATCATCATCTACATCCTCATCATCCTCATCATCATCTTCTACATCATCATCTTCTACATCATCATCTTCTTCATCATAATCATCTTCTTCACCATCTTCCGTTTCATTTATAACCATTTCATTCAATTCACCCACTTTTGTAATATTCTCACTAGTCCCCAGTTCCTTCGTTTCGTTTTCTAATCCATTGATCCTTTCGTCATAACATGCATCATCCATTTCGTTCATTTCATTTTCCTCATTCATGTTGAAATATAAATTTCAAAAAAAATGATCACAAAATATACACTTAAATATAGGTACAATAAAAAAATATATAATTATAATATTTTTCCCTGCTATCAAATTTTTATATATTCTCCTCAGAGTAAAAATATAAATAAATGAAGTAAATTAAAAAAATTTCTTTTTTTTTCTTCTTCTTTTATAATTCCTTATTTATACATATTTTACTATATTTTCATAAAAATAAATTGTCATATTATATAAATATATGTACCATACCATAATTATATAGCACTCAACATATTTTTATGATGTTTTTCTTTTTAAACGTGATATGTAATTAAATATAATAATATATATATTAAATATTATATTTTGTGATATTTACTTTCATGAGGTTTAATAAATTATAAAGAGAGAAAAAAAAAAAAAAAAATTTTATCCATATACAAATTATTAATTTATTTTTATTTTCTATTTCCCTTTGTATATATTATAAAAAAATAATCTACATAATTTTATATGATCATAATTACAATATAATATTTATATATATTATTTGTTAAGAGAAAAAAAAATATATATATATATACCTTCTTTTTGAGAATTGAATAAATTGTTTAATATATATATATATATATATATATAAATATATTATACATTTATCGTGAAAAAAAAATGTTGTATTTAATTAGATTTAATATATATATAAAATAGCGTATTTAAAATAATATATATATATATTGTTATAAAATGACGGATACTATAAAAGTATATATTTATATATATGTATAAATATATAATATTATTTTACTATATATATATATATATAATATATAAATGTAAATGCATATAGTATCTATGTATATTATATATATAATATTAATTACATATCTAAGTTTTCTTTTTTTTTTTTTTTTTTTTTTTTTTTTTTTAAAAATACCTTTTTTATTTTTTATTTTTAAAATTTTTTTAATAAAATTTAAAA
>NC_033652.1:1031709-1045093 GCF_001601855.1 Plasmodium reichenowi | reverse complement strand
CAACATTTTAATTAAAATCATGATAATACAATTTCAAATCATTTTGTAATTAAATAAATAAATAAATATATATATATATATATATATATATGTATACTTTTTAAAAAAGGAATATTCTCATTTATAAATATATCTTATTTTTTAAATTGGTATAAAAAAAAAATAAGAAACCGTTGATTAAATAATACATATATAATATAAATATATTTTATAAATATATATTTATATATATATATATATATATATATATATATATATATATATATATTTATAACGTATATCATTTTAAAGAATGAATGGGAAAAAGGATGATGAGCTGATTATAGAAGGTGAACATAATGATAAAATGAAAATCCCAGGAAAATCTTTAATCCCTTGTATTAAAGAAAAATTCAATGAAACCAATTTAAAAATGAAAATTGTAAAAAAAGTTACTTTTATAGATGAACATGAAGATTATATAAAAAATAAAAAAGAACTAGAATGTGAAAGTGAATCCAATAGTTATTGTAAGAAAGAAGATGAGAATGATATAAAAAAGAAAGAAGATCTAGATGAAAAAGAATCTATATTGGAACAATGGAATGGTAATATATCTAACGAAAAAAATGGGTATCGTACTTATGAAAGCAGAAATTGTGATTTTAATTTTAAATATGATGATACAGATAATATAAATATGTATGAACAAAATATAGAAAATGATATTCATTTAAATAAAAATAATTATTATCATTACAATAAATATATGAATTTAGATTATAAAGATAATATTACAAATGAAAAGGTGATATATGAAAAATATGATAAAAGGGAATATTCAGAGAATCATCATATACATCCTTCTACTATTATGAATGGTTTTTCATCCTTGAAGAACCAAGAAGAAAATTATAGTACATATGAAAATAATAATATTATAGATAACATAAATAAGAATCCTAATATTTCATATTATAACCAAATGAATGGGAATAATGATTTAAGTACTAATAAAGAAATAAATGAATATATAAATGAGAAAGATGAAGAAAAAATAAAAGGGATATTAAAAAATGAATCACCTGATTTTAACAAATCATATAATGATAGTTTAAATAATTATTTATCATCATCTTTTGTAGATATTTTAAATACCTTAAAAGATGTTAAAAATGAAAATAATGATAGATCATATATTAATAGTAATGGTAGTTATATAAATAATCCAGAAAATTCGAGTTCTAATAATAATAATGATGATAATAATCTAAGATATATTTCATGCATACTTTGTGGTGATAGCATTAAAGCAAATACGTCAAAAATGTGCCATAATTGTATATTACAAAACATTGAAAGTAATAGTATAAATATAAATAAAGATACTTATTTAATATATTATTGTCGTGAATGTAAAAGATATTTACATAATAGATGGGTATATTGTGAACTCGAAAGTAAAGAATTGCTAGCTTTATGTTTAAAAAAAGTAAATAAATTAAAAAAATTAAAAATATTAGATGCCAAGTTTTTATATACGGAACCTCATAGTAAAAGATTAAAAGTACATGTAAGTGTACAAGAAGAACTAATTAATAATTTTATTAGTGAAATGGAAATAATTATACATTATGTTATTAAATATACACAATGTGATGATTGTAAAAAAAAATATACACCCTATACTTATAATACATGTGTTTCTGTTAGACAAAAAGTAGAACATAAAAAGACTTTACTTTTTCTAGAAAACTTATTATTAAAATGTAATATGAATGAAAATATTATTAATATTGTTTCTAATCCAGATGGTTTAGATTTCCATTTCTTATCAAGAACAGATGCATTAAAATTTTGTGATTTTATATTAAGTAAAACTATGTCAAAATGTAAAAACTCTAAACATTTAATAAATCATGATGCTAATAATAATACATATAATTATTTGTATACATTTTCAATAGATATATGTCCAATATGTAAATATGATTTAATATTCTTCCCAAAAGGTCTGGCAAACAAATATGGTATAAAAAATGTATTCTATTTATGTATACATGTATCTATATTTATTATCTTAATAAATCCTTTTTCGTCAGCTAATCATGTCTATGTATCTCCAGAAAGATATAACAAAAATCCTTTTCTACCTCTTCTAAGTAAAGCCGATGCAAAGGTCTTTTTAATACTCAACATTGAATATATTAATGACGATGTAAATACAAATAATCACAAAAATAATAATATGAACCCTTCCATATCAAACAATGATAATATCAATCTCAATGGTCATACGAATATTTGGAAAAAAAAAAATAAGAAGAGGAAAAATAAAAGAAAAAAGGGAATCAACACAAAAGATGATGACTCAGATAATATCGAAGAAGATAACCATTTGTTATCAAACGATATGAATAATAATCATTATAATTATAGTACAAATAAAAATAACTTAAAAAGAAAAAAAAAAGATTCCAATAATTTAGAAGATATTAATAAAAATTCATTTGTGTTCTCTTCATCGGATAATGAAGAAGAAAATCTTCATAAACCAAACGATTTTGATAAAAATTCAGATATCTATACAGATGGAAAAAGTGCCAAATCTTCATCCAGGAAGGTTAAATTAGATAAACTCGTTTATGCCTTTGTAGAATTATATGATGAATCCAATGGAACTACTATATTAACAAAAACATGTAATGCTAAACATCTGAGACCAGGAGATTATGTTAATGCATATGATTTAAGAAAACATTCTTTTGATAACGAAATAAATTTATTTCTTGAAAAAAATGATAATTATAATATTATAATTATTGATAAAGTAAAAACAAAAGAAAAAGAAAAAATAGAAAATTATTTACAAGTTCAAAATAATAATATTGAAACATTGAAAAGGGCTAACGAACAAGATATATTTAATAGAATATTATTAAATAATTGTAAGGCTCTTGAAAATATGGCAATAACGTCAACGTGAACATTTTTAACTTTTCATGTGCATAAGGATTATATGTATATATATATATATATATATATATATATATTTATATATTTATATATATTTGTATAATTTTATGACATAAAAATAAATAAATAAATAAAGTAAAATAAAATAAAAAATAGATATAAAAAAATAATAATAAAATATTCTTAATTATATTTTTTTCATATTCCTAAAATATGTGAATACATTTTGTATATGTCTGTGTACATTTAATAACCACCTTGCATATATATATATATATATATATATATATATATTTATTTATTTATTTATAATATATATTTTTTTTGAATTTACCTGCGTTTTTTTATATTCTCATTTTTTTTTTAATATGTTATTATTAAGACATACACACACAGAAAAAAAAAAAAAAAAAAAAAAAAAAAAATTAAATAAAAATTGAATAAAAAATTAATAAACAAAACAATAATGTATATATAAATATATATATATATATATATATATATATATATATATGTTTTAGGTTTAATATATCAATTTGGTATTACAAATAAGGGAAGACATATACATATTATATGTATTGATGAATTAAAAAAAAAAAAAATATATTTATATTTTAAAATTATTTATAACTGATTATTTTTTAAAAACTCTTTTACATTATTGACAGTTGATATATCATATGGGTCTGTTTGAATATTATGTTGTTTATCTTTTTCTTGAAACATTTTAACCAAAATATTATTTTCAACAATAGCAACAAATCTCCAAGGTCTCATTCCCATAAAAAAATTAGATTTGTCTACTAACATATTCATACTTTCTGTAAATGAACTATTACCATCACTTATATATTTTATTTTTTTTATATCCATACTTTTAAACCAACTCTTTAATACATATATATCATTATTAGTAATACAATAAATGTCATCAAAATTATTCTCTTTTATAAAATAATCATATTCTTCTTCATATCCTGGTAACATTTTTGTACTACAAGTAGGCGTAAATGCCCCAGGTAAACTGATTAATAAAATCTTTTTGTTATTAAATAATTCATGTGTATCTATTGAAGTAAAATCGTTTGGGCTCCCATCGGTATCAGATATGTTGTTCATATTTCTTACGTCAATCTTGAAAAAAAAAAAAAAAAAAAAAAAATATATATATATATATATATATATATATATATATAGATTTATACATTTATATATCTATACATTTATTTATATATTTATTTATTTATTTATATTAAGTGTGCATTTATAATATTATTATACATACCATAACTTTCACGTTAGGAATAAGATCATTTTCTTTTATATCATTTTCCAAATCTATATTTTTGGATTCATAAACTTTTTGGGAAAACCGATTCTTTGAGTTTCCTCGTTTGGATACTATATTAATAGAATGCTTAATTAAAGCATTTTTAAAACAAAAAGTAAGAGGTATTAATAGAACACTAAATATTAGTATTGTTCTTCTCATTCTCATTTTCAACTATTCAAATTATATATTACACAAAAAACATAAAATAATATAATATAATATAATATAATATAAACATTCAAAAATTATATATACAACAAAAATATATTTATTTTTAATATATTTATTATTTATATGATATTATTTAATATATATATATAATATATATATATACTCATTTTTATCCTGTAAATTCTTATGAATCTCCAAAAATTTTAGAATATAAAAAAGTTTGTTTAATGAAAAAAAAATTATATATACACATACAAGTTCATTTTATATCCTATAAATGTAAAGTAAAAGTATTCCTTGAGAAATATAATCCTTAAGGAATCTCTTCATTCATATAATAAAAGGAAGAGAAAAAAAAAAAAAAAGTACACAAAATTTAAAAATTAAATATTATAGGGACCAATAAGATATATCATATTAATAACCATTTATCATTTTATTTTTTTCTTATTTTTTTTTTATAATAAATACATATACATAAATACAAATACACATTTATATTTCAAAAATGTAAAGTAATTAACTATTTTACATTACTGTTTTTCTCATAAAAAAATTAAGAATACTATGAAAAATAAAAATATATTAATTTGATATATATATATATATAATATAATATTTTTTAAGGAAAATAATAATAAATATATGTGTACTTAAAAAGAAAATATTATATTATATATAATAATTCAAGTGATAACAAAATCAAATATACACATATACATACTATATATATATGCCCCCAATCAAATAAGTAAAACAATATATTACATATTAAATTTTTAATTAAATTATTATCATAATATATATATATATATATATATATATATGATAGAAAGAGTTAGAATTCATATAAAATTAAAATATATTCTATATATAGAAAAGATGATAATAAACATGACTAATAATAGTTCATCTGTATCTATATATATATAAAAAAAAAATGCATAAATAAATAAATATAAATATATATATATATATATATATATATATATTTGTGTTACTTATATAGACATTATTTTAAACAAATGTGCTCTAAGCATATATTTACATTTATTCATATATATAACGGTAAAATCATCTTAAAAAAAAAAAGAATGAAAAAAAAAAAAAAACATACATGCATATACACATATAACAATTTAAAATGTATACATAAAAAAAAAAAAAAAAAGTACAACTCCTTTTGTTATCTCATCATATACTTCATGCTAATTTAATTTAATTTATTTTAATCCTCTAATACTGTACCATACACTTTTATGGTATTAATTCCACCATCTGGATATATATTTAAACGTAAATGTGTTGATATTAGATTATCACTCAAAGATGTTTTGTTGAATATTTTATTAATTGAAAAAAAATTTATATGATTTCCTTTAATATATGATAAGGGTAATAATTGTACCCATTGGATATTTTGAATATGATCATTAAAGAATTGTATTTGTTTTGTTTTTTCCTGTGGATGTATTTCTTTTAAATTACAAGAATCTATAGAAACACATAAAGGGGAATTATATTCATAAAAAATAGTATTTATTTCTATATATTTTATATTAGTAATATAACTTAATTTTATTATACAATAATTATTATTTAAGAAAATAGATGATATATTATTTAATGATAAATTTTCTACATAGCGTAAAGGTCGATTAATTGATCTTCTTGTTTGCCATCCCATAACATAATCAGAATTATGATCAATTAAAATATTCTCAGATTTTCCATAAAATTCATCTGTTGTATATACAATATTTGCACCATCTAATATATTACAAACATTTATAGTCTTTTTATAATTTTTTTTCCTTGCTTTCTCATTATTTTTTATTTCTCCATATACTCTTAATTTATTAATACCTCCATCAGGTAATAAACATACAATTAAATGAGTAAATATTTTATTACATGTATTTATATTAAAACAATTATGATTATAATTTTTAAAACCTGGATTCATTCTCTCATCTTCTAATATCGATACCCATTGATATTTCTGATGTAATTCGTTATATATTCTTTTTTCTACTGAATAATCATTATCTAAAAATAGTGTACTTGTATTATAATAATTATTATAGTCATAATTTAAAGTATCCTTTTCTCTATTATGTGTTGTATTTATATTCTTTTCATTTATCTCATTTTTTCTTTTTCCATTTCTAAAATATATAGTATCATACCAGTTGTTACATGTAGTATTATTATTTATTCCTTCATCATTATCTTTATTTTTCTTATGATCATCATTTTCCCCCCTGTTAAGGTATTCTCCTTTTATATTATTCATACTTGTATTTTCCTCTTGTGAAATATAAAAGGAAGAATTTTTATTTGACAAACACATATTATATATATTAGGATGTCTATTAGCTATCTCTCTAGTAACATCGATTAAAGTATATAACTTATTGTTAATATAACGATATTCATTTCCGTTAGTAATAAATGATGTCGACTTAGGATTATTTTGTAAATTCTTCAAATTATCATTGTATCTTAAGATTTCAACATAAGATTCATATTCGTGATCAGATTTATCCAATGCTTCTATTAAAATTGGTTCATAAAAATATTTATTTCTTTTAAAATATGTTTTACCATCTATTGTTAGTTCAATTTCATCTCTACCTTTCAATACATTATTATTATTTTTATTAAATATAATACTATGATTCGTATCATTTTTATAATTTTTATCATACACATTATCATTTATTACTGTGTCCTTTAAACCATCTGTGTAATCAGAATAAGGATATGTATTTTTTTCTAATATAAAAGAATTATACTTTTTTTGATCATATCGGATTTCATCTACATATTTTGAAAAAGACGATGGATTTAAGAGTAATTCATCTTCAATATATGCACCTTCAATAGAAATATAAGGAGCATAATTTCCTAAAAAATTATTTGTATCAATATCTATTCCTTTAATCAATGTAGGTTTACATAATTTTATAACACAGAAATCGAAATATTTCTTTATTCTCCTTTTGGTTAACCAACCAGGACATTCATATTTTGTAGGTGTAATATATTTAGAATGTAATGTATTTCTAATATTTTTTACTTCATTAGCTTTTGGAAATTCTCCAAATGGATATAAGTCTAAATGATTTCTTGATATTTCATTATATTTGCTATAACCATATAGATTATGATTAATATTATCATTATTATTATTATTATCATTATTTATATATAAATCTTTGTTTAATAAATTATATAAATCATTTGATATATATTCATAATATCCCTTCTCTGTATTATTATTAAATGGTTTATCTTTTAATATATTTTCACATTTGCCATATGTTTCATCTGTTACATAAATAATTTCAGAACCTAATACACTAGAACAACAATTTATAAAATTAAAAAACATAGGAACGTCATCATAATTAGAAGATACGTTTGAATGTCTTAATATATATTTACTTCTTTTAGATACAACCGTATTACTACTATTCGTTGTTTCATTAATACTTGGATATAATACCATTTTAGAGATAACACTATTATTATAAGATATATTATTTTGACTACTGTTATTATTATATACACTATTATCATTATTACCTTGGCTATTATTATCATTATATGAACTATTAATTTTTTTATTTTCAATATTATTATTTTTATCATTTATGTAACCCATTTTTTCCTTCATATCTTTATGAAGACTACTATCATAACCACTAGAATTTACATTCATTTCAAATATATTATTATAATTTTTATTAACAATTATATTATCTAATTCCTGTATATTCCTCCTTCTCCTTTTATTTGTTGTTATATATTCATTTTCTTCTTCTTCTTCCTCTTCATTATTACGCTTATAATGATTATATTTCTTCTTGTAATAATTTTCAACATTATTTATTTCATTATTATTTTCTTTCTCATAATATTTATCTTCTTCATATTTTTCTTTATCATAATATTTTCTATTTTTATATTTATCTTCATCAAAACAAACGCCATCCATTGTTCCATTTCTTATATCATTATATTTCCACTCTTCATTATCACCTTTTCTATTTTTATATAAATTCATATAATAACTTCTTCTCATCTTGTTCTCTTTCCTTCGATAATTATAACTATCACTCAAAGAATCATATAGAACACCCTTCTCCTTACTATTTCGAATTTTCCCATAATACGTTTTCAGTGTTTCTTCATTCAGTGGTAAGGTTTTTAAATTACGCGCCTTTGGTTTCTCATTAAATATATCACTTTTGTATATCAAAAAATTGTTATCTATATATTTGGACATTATATTTTTTTTCTTGCCATTAGGAAAATTGCCATCATTAGTATGATCATAGTAATTATTATTATTATTATTATTATTATTATTATTATTAATATTAATATTATTATTATTATTAATATTAATATTATTATTATTATTATTATTATTATTATTATTATTAGTATTATCATTTTGTATTTCCTTCCTTTCCTCATATATCCTTTTTCGATTTCTAATTTTTTCATCCAGTTCTCCTAACCTATTCTTAAATGAATTCATATAATTTATCTCCTTATCAGTTATCTCTTTATTATTCCTGAATTCATAATTAGAAGAATTCTCCCACATTCCTATTATTTGCTTCTTCTCAAAATTATACTCCCTTTCATTAGTGTTTATATTTTCATCCGTCTTACTCATAATTCCTGATATACCTTCAAACTTATTTGAAATACTTTTCCCATATTTTTCAGATTCAATTTCATATGTTTTTTCTTTACGCATATCACATTCTCCAGTTTTATTGCTTAGAACACCATGAATGTTTTCTATATTTTGTTGGATAATCTCTTCTTCATCATAAAGGTCTTCCTCTTCCTTCACATCTTCCTCTTCATTCACATCTTCCTCTTCATTCACATCTTCCTCTTCATTCACATCTTCCTCTTCATTCACATCTTCCTCTTCATTCACATCTTCCTCTTCATTCATATCTCCCTCTTCATTCATATCTTCCTCTTCATCCATATCTTCTTCTTCATAAATATCTTCAAATTCGTTATCATTTTCCTCCTCGTTTGTCTCTTCTATGATAACGCATTCGCCTTCATTAGTGTCATCATCAATGGTATTATCCTCTTTATTTATTTCTTCTATACTTTCCATCTCCTCACATTGCATGTCGTCTTCATATTCCATATCTTCTTCATTTTCCATTTCATCCCTTCCATTCATATCCTGTTTAATTATCCTATCATCATTTGAATTATTCACTTTCACAGCATTTAACGAAACACATGACCCCCTTGACATATATTCAAACATTTCTTTTGTTTTATCTACAAAATTATTCTTTTCTCTCCCATTTATCTCTACTTCATTGTATTTCTGTTTTTTATTAAAATCATCCATTTTTCTTTTCTCCATAAACAGATTCTTATTGCTATCTCCTAAAATATGTTTATTAACACTAATTTCACTTTCTCTATCATTAAAAACCGGTTTCGCTAAAATTAGTGGAGAGGAACCTTCTTCATATCTTTTAAGCAAAGAATCGTCATTATTATTATATAATTCACAAACATAAGAACTCTTATCATATTCCGATTTTGATAATACATGATAATTATTTGATATGGACTTATTACTAGCACATGGTATATATTCATGTTCTTCCATATTTTGTATCCTTTCCTTTTTCAAATCTTCATCATTGATTTTATTTGATATTATATGTTTGGTTGATTCATCATTTGTAGCTTTATTATTTAATGTATTGTAATTATTACTTAACCTTTGTACTTCTTCAGCATCCAATTCGTCTTCTTTATCTACTACGTCGTCGTCTTCTAGATAATCATTTTGTTGTTCTATGTCTTCGTTGTATTCTTCATTCTCTTCATCATCCTTTACATCATTCTCTAGATCCTCCAACTCATTAGTATCATCATCATGTCCTTCTTCATGGTTACCTTTTACATCAACATCAGATTCCACATTATTAACAGTATCATTCAGATTGTTTTTCAAACTAGATTCATAGTTTGAACCAAAAATTTCTTTCAATATCATATTTTTGTTTAATAATTTATTTTCTTTTTTATTATCCTTACCATAGGATAATTTCCTGTTATACATTTTTACTATATCTGTATTGTATGTATCGTTCGAGCTACATAAAAATTTATTTTTCTTCTCTTCATTAATCTGTATTTTATATTCATTATTAATTGTTTCATAATAAGAATCGTCATATACATTTTTCAAATTACCTCGATCATTGTACATTGTTTTTTGTTCTTCCATATTTACAACATTATTAACTAGTATATTTTTAGGAATATCTTTTTCATCATTCTGAATCTCATTATTAAAGTATATTTGGTCACTTATATAATTATACACATTTCCTCTTTCTTCAATTAAATTATCAACAGTGTGATTTTTTTCTAAATGTGTTATTTGTTTATAACTTTTTAAATTATCATATCTATCTATATTATTTCCCATCTTAGAATCATCATATACATATTGCTCTCCATATACATTTTCTTCTCCTTGTATATAAGAATTATTATAATTATCATATGGATTGTCTGTACAATTAATATGTTCTACATCTTTATCATATGATAATGTATTCTTATTAAATTCACAATTTGAATTTTCATACGTATCTTTGGTCTTTTTAGTCAATTCATTTAATTGTGTGTCTTTATATTTTCTCATTCCATCATCATTATTTTGTTCTAATATTTGTAATTCATAATTTATACCCTCCTTCGTATCATCATCTAAATATATATTATGATTTAATTGATTATTTAACGCATACATTTTATTTCTATAAAATTGGTTATCATTAGATTTATTAAACTTTTCATTATTTTTATTATGTTGAATATTTGATCTCTTCTTATATTTTTCCTCATATGATGAATAAAAATCTTCGACATCACCTTGCTCCGAAATTAATAAATTCTCACTAACATTATTAATAAAATTTATATAATCATTAGTTAAATTCTTTTTACAAATTTCACTGTTTCTTGGTAAATTTTTATAATTCTTCCCACTTGTTGATGTATCATTTGTTATTCTACCTACAGATGAATTATCATTCGAACTGATCGGTTTAGAAAAGTTATCATTTCTTTCTTCATATGATTCAGAATTATTTAAAGTAATATTCTTATCATTTGTATTATTCATATAATTTTTCTTTTCTTCATGTACACTATAAATTTCATGGTTACTTATAGATTCCGATTCTTTCCTTCTATTCATTTTATCAATTGCCATATCATAATCACCTTTGCTTAATTCACTACCAGAAAGATATTCCTTTGAACTTTCCATTTCTTTAGAAATATTACTTTTATAAAAATTATTATCAAAAGAATATTCATTATGATTATCTTGATTAATATAATATTCATTGTTAATATGTATATGGTTATTGCTTTTAATATTTTTATCTTTTAAATTATATTTAGAGGGATAAAAATTGACTTCTTTATGTGTTTCATTAAACCCTTTCATATTTTCAAAATCACCAAGGTTTCTTTTTTTATCATGCATAACCATATCATTATATGATAATATTAAATTTGAATTTTCATTCAATTTTATTTTTTCCATTTCATTATTCTTGTCATCAAGAATGTTTCTATTTATAATAACATTCATATTATTATTATTATCATCATCACTTTGTTCATTTAAAGGGCCAGTGTCTTCATTTACTTCTTGTATATTTTTTCGCACAGTATTACATCTCTCTTTATTTTGCCTACTATTTATTTGTCTTGCACGTTTCTCAATATTATTATTATCATCATCATAATCATTATTATCACCATCATTATCATTATCATCATCATCATAATCATTATTATCACCATTATTATTATCACCATCATTATCATCATCATTATTATCACCATCATTATCATCATCATTATCATCGTCATTATTATCACCATTATTATCATCATCATTATTATCACCATCATTATCATCATCATTATTATCACCATCATTATCATCATCATTATCATCATCATTATTATCACCATCATAATTCTCTTTAATGTTAAATTCGTTTATATCTTCCTTACTTTTTGTATGAGTATTCAAATTACCTTTGACACATTTATTATCCACATCTTCATTTAAAAGAGTGTTTTGTCGTCTCACCAATGCCCTGCGGTCATAAATATTTTTTTTCGTCTTATGATTATAATTAATACTTGATGTAGTATCCAAATTTCTGGAACTTTCAAAAGATATATCCTTAAATTTTGAATTCCCCTTTTGATTTATATTATATGAAGAATTCTTATGATTATAAATATTCTTAGAACTCTTCTTCTTATTATTATTATTACCATTATAATCAACAATATTTGTTATATTATTCTTTTTTAATTCATATTTTTTCTTACTTATGTCATTATTCCTTTCATCACTTGTAAATGTATCGCGTTTGGAATTAGTTGATACATTTCTGCTGAACAATTCAGAATTTTTCTTAACTCTATTTTGTTTCATATCTATTTTGTTATCATCTTTTTGTAAGTCATAACCAATAATATGTTTTCTATTACAATTTTTTATAGATTTTATAAACATGTTATTTTTTTTACTTAACATAGATATTTTTTCAATATTTCTCTCAATAAAATTTTTTTTTTTATTTTTATTATTTACATTTTTACTTAATGTACATGAATTCATTCTTTCCAAATCTTTATTTTTTACATTATCAGCAACTTTCTTATCAAAGGAGTGTTCCCTACTCTTGGAATTATTTATTCCTGATTTATTACATAAGCTGACACTTTTCCTTATCTTTTCTAATTTTTCAATATTGAGCTTCTTGAATGGAAACTCTGGATTATTTATATAAGCATTTTCTTTCATATTATTAT
>NC_033652.1:1030615-1031374 GCF_001601855.1 Plasmodium reichenowi | reverse complement strand
AAAAAAAAAAAAAAAAATGAACAAAAATAATATAATATATGTATTTTGATATATATATATATATATATATAATAATTATATAATTTAAATGTGTACATTTCAGCATTCCCTAAAATTTATAATTATTTATATAAAAATATATATATATATATATATATAATAATGTATATATTATATATTTATGCGTATCTTTACAATATCCTTCTGTAAATAAACGTACATTTCATTTAATGTATCAAAAAAAATAAAAATAAAATATATACCTCTTTATATCTTAATCTGTAAAAATACTAATTACAAAGATAACTTATTATAATATAAAGAATGAGGGTTCAATAAAATGAATATTAATTAAATTAAACTTTAATACACATAAGTTCTTTTTACTTCATATATTTTTTAAACATTTATTCTTCTTTGTTTAATCTTTATGACTGTATATATATAATATATATATTTTTTTAATTTTGTATTTATAATTAGAAATTAAATTATTAAAACTAAATAAAAAATAGAAACAAAAATAAATAATATATTCAAAAAAAAAAAAAAAAAAAAAAAATATTAATAATAATATAATATAAATAATGTGAAAAGATATACAAACAAATATATGTTGTACTTATTATATATATATATATATATTATAATGTATACATTTCTATATAATTTTTTCTTTTTATTCTTTTTTTTTTTGGGGGTATCCTAAAATATAGGACCCCATATTTATTATTTTTTATTGCACAAAAAAAAAAAAAA
>NC_033652.1:1025724-1030215 GCF_001601855.1 Plasmodium reichenowi | reverse complement strand
TATCAATCAAAATAAAGGCGTTATAAAGTTTTTAATAAAAAAAAAAGGAAAATTACATTTTTTTTTTTTTTTTTTTTAATTAATATATTTATGTCATCATTTTTGATATATTTATTTAGTTTTTTTCATTTTTTGGTCTATAGTTCCTTTATCAGTGATTTCTAAAAGAAAGAAATAAAAATATATAAATAGGGTATATTTTTATTGATACATAAATATATAACTAAATATATGTTATTTATTATTTTTTTTTTTTTTTTTTTTCTCTTTTATTATGTATAATTACTGTTCATTTTAAGAGGAAATGGTTCGTTTGTGTTTTCACTAGTTCCCCACATTAAGAAAAGAGAATTTAGTTCTTCGATTTTTTTCATATTATCATTCTTATCTAACTTGTACATAATACTCTAAAAAAAAAACATATATATATATATATATATATATATGTACATATATTTATATATATTCTTGCAGAACAATTATATTATGTTTATCAACTTGTCAAAGCATAACTTACATTATTATTATCCGTAACTTTTACTATAATTGTTTCACTAGGTCTATGTAATTTTATGACATATCTTGTCTATATAAAAAAAAAAAAAACAAAAAAGGAAATAACAAAAATGTGTATAATATGTATATATGTTTTTCTTTTTTTTTTTAATTAAAAATGTTATTATGAAAAATATTTTTCATAATATTTATATACTTTATCTGGAGATTTTGAAATAATATTCCTTGTGGTATGAATGAAATCATTCCACGACTCTGCATAAACCACTATAAAAAGAAAAAAAAAAAAAAAATATACATATATATATTTATATTATGATACATCATAATAACGAATATAATAAATAATTTTTTCCTTTTTCTTTATATATATATATATATATATATATTAAACAATAAAAACTTTGAATAAGTTTCCATTATAAGAATAAACATATAATGTTGTTGTTCATATTATTACATATGTCTTCTTTATAACTTATATAAAATATGTATACATACATAAATATATTATATATATATATATATATAATACAATTTATAATATATAAAATATCCCGTTCATTATACATAAAAAAAAGAAAAAAAAAAAAAACATATATAACAAAAAAAAGTACATTACTTTTTTATTACTATCTTATTTCTTATTTGTTCAAATTATATATTTAATCTAACTGTTATATTAAAATTATGAATATTCAATAATATTATTGATATTTTAAATATTTGTATATATATATATATATAAATCCTAAAAAATTCTTATATATTTTTGTCACAATTAGAATATATTTCCCTTTAGTATAATTTTATAGTCCCATGCAAAAATTCCTTCTTTATGTTTTTTTCTTTTTTTCTTTTCATCAAATTATAATATAATCAGTGTAATTAAAAAAAAAAAAAAAAAAAAAAAGAAGGAAATGATATAACAAATGGTAATATAAATTAAATAATAATATTAAAAATATAAATAAATATATACAAATACATACATATATATATATATATATATATATATATATATTATAGATAATTTTATCTTTTGAAAGAATATTATCTGCATTAAAAAAAAAAATGTAAAAATATATATTTTTTTTCTTCTTCCTAATTTATTATGAAACTATAAAATACCAAAAATTATGTATAATATATATATTATATATGTATATATTTATATGTATATTTATTATATTAATATGTGGTATATATTGTAATAATATATATATATATATATATATATATATATTATTAAGTTCGTATATTATAAAATTATTAGGTAAAATATATACAATATATAATACTATATATATTTTATATTACATATGCTATAATATATATAAATATATATATAATATATATATAATATATATATAATATATATTTAATATATATTTAATATATATATTTTTTTTTTCATTGAAAAGAAGAATATATTTCAACGACCTTATTCGTATTAACCTCATAAAAATTTTTAAATGTATAATATTATATATTAAAATTTTATATATATAAAAAGAAAAATGTATAGCTAAAATATATGTAAGATATAATATTTAAAAAGAAAAATATAATTAAATCATAGCAAAATAATATATATATATATATATATAATACAAATAAATATTAATATATATGGAAGAAGAAGAAAAGAAATATATAATGAAATATCATATAAAAATGAAATAAGAACAATGAATAATAACGAAAATGAAAATAATGAGATTATCACATTAACAAAAGATAACACTGCTACTACTACTACTAGTACTACATATAATAATAATAATATTATGGATGAACAAGAACAATGTTGTTATTATATTTATGTAAACAATATTTCGTATGGTCCATATTTAGTAGATCAAGTTATTCAAATGCTGAATGAAAAAAGAATAAACTCAATGACACCCATATTTAAAAAAGGAGATAATAATTGGAAATATCTATATAATGATGATATATTAAAAAAATATATTTGTAATAATAATATGTTGGACACTTCATATTTAGAAAATATTAAAAGTGATAAAGTTCAAAATAAAATTAACGAGCAAAATCAAAATGATAATAAAACCCACAACAATAAAGATGTTACACATAAAAGTAATTTGGAACATGTAAAGATAAATGAACATGATCAGTACACAAAAAATCATAATAACCACAGTAATCAATTTGTCACTAATCAAGAAGATGAATTAGAAAGAATAAGAAAAAGAGAAAAGAAAAAAAGATACCTTGAAAGAAAAAAAGAAAAAATCGAAAAAGGTTTATGTGATAAAAAAATTAAAAATAGTTCTATATATATTACAGGATTACCTAACAACGTAGTGAAAGAAGAAATTTATGAAGTCTTTAAAAAAGCTGGAATAATTAAAATTGATACAGAACGTAATGAACCACAAATTAAAATATACTATGATGATAATAATAATATAAAAGGAGATGCTCTAGTTACTTATGTATATACACAAAGTGTAGACATGGCCATCAAATATTTTGATAATTTTCTCTTTAGACAAAATTGCATAATTCATGTAGAAAAAGCACAATTCAATAATAAAAAAAAACAAGTTATTAAAATATCCAAAGAAGAAATATTAAAAAAAAAAAAAAAAATTAAAGCCGCAAAATTGGAACAACTCAGGTTACAAAGAGGAGGAGAAGTATATACAGGAACAAAAAAAAAAATTGTAGTTTTTAGAAACGTTTTCTCATATGAAGATGCAATGGTAAATAATAAAAATAAAAGGAAAAAAAATATAGTACCAAGTATAAACATTTATATATATATATATATATATATATATATATATATATATATATATATATATATATATATATGTACACACATATGTATTTTTTTTTTTTTTTTTTTTTTTTAGAAATATGACGAGGGAGATTCTTTTTATGACTTTATAAAAAATATGCTTGAAATGGTATTTCCCAAAATTATATGAACACTCAAATTAAATATAAATATATATATATATATATATATGATATATTATAATATAAATACTTTTCTGCAACTTTTTAGGAAATTAAAAAATATGTACCAGTTCATAAAGTGTATCCAATACCGGTAAGGAAAAATATATCGATATTATAATAACAAATCAATAATTATGATAAAAAGCTAATATATATACTTATTCTTTATTTTTTAATTTTTTAAGAAACATCCCCATGGAATAGTATGTGTTAAATTCAAAGGTGTAGAAGAAGCAGAAACTATTGTTTCGGTAAGGCATTTTATAATAACACATAAATAAATAAGTATAAATGAATAAATATATATATATATATATATATATATATATATTGCCATAATAAAATTATTTCCTTTTTTTTTATTTAGTGCTTTAATGATATTGAACTGAACGGGAAAAAATTGGAGGTTTATTTTTATGATGGAAAGCAAGACTTCAAATCACAGTGTTTATCTCCTAAGGTAGTATATACACATATTATAGCAAATTGTTATATTTATTTATTTATCTAAATTAATTTGTCCTTGTTATTATTTCATTCCTTTTTTGTTTATTATTATTCAGAATAAAGAAAAATACGATTTACAAAATATGAACAGTAATGAAGACTTAAATGAGGACACAAAAGGTTAATTAATACATATATGAATATAGGAACATAAACAATCAAATAAAAATTAATTATATATATATATATATATATATATATATGTTTATATATTTATTTATTTATTTTTACAGATGACAAGGATCCACAAACTTTATTTAATCCTAATTTGAAATCTTTTCATGTAAATAGAAAAAATAATTGACAAATAAAATAAAATAAAATAAGTACAATCGTGTACATATAATAATCAACACACAAAAAAAAAAAAAAAAAAAAAAAAAAAAAAAAAAAAAAAAAAAAAAAAAAAAAAAAAATATATATATATATATATTTATTTATTTTTTTATTTAATATTAAATTTTTTATATTATT
>NC_033652.1:1018007-1025324 GCF_001601855.1 Plasmodium reichenowi | reverse complement strand
ATTTATTAAAATCAAAATTAAAAAATTTTCAAAAAAAAAAAAAAAAAAAAAGAAAAAAAAAAAAAAAAAAAAAAAAAAAAAACGTGTAAATAAAAAAAACAACAAAAAAAAAAAAAAAAAAAAAAAAAAAAAAAAACACATAGATAAATAAATAAATAAATAAATATATATATATATATATATACATATTGTATGATTTAACATAAAATTGTTTATCATTTTAAAAATATACATGTATAATATTTAAATATATATTTAAAAGAGAATTCTAATTTTTACCTTTTAATATTTTCTTTTTACAGGAATGGATTGATAACCAAAGTGAAGATGAAGAACACGAAATTATGGTTGAATAATTTTTTGAACAATTAAACATAGGACACATTATGTGTTCCTTTTTTATAGTATATATTTTTCCTCTTTTTTTTTTTTTTTTTTTTTTTCCTTAAAAGGGGCCATTGATTGATTTTTCCTGTAACTGTAAAAATGAAAGCGAAAATATAATTACAAACATATATATATATATATATATATATATATATATATATATATATATATATTTATTTATTTATTTATTTATTTATTTATATTTATTCATTTATTTATTATTTAATTTTTTTTTTTTTTTTTGTTACCTTTTTGATGATTAAGGAAAACGTTTCATTGGAAGGTTTATGAAAATAAGAATTAAAGACTTCCTTTAAATGTGTAAATCCTTCTTTGTTATAATTATTATTAATAGTATCAAAATCCATAATATTATAAAAAATATTTTCATCTTTTCCTGTTAACATATGATTTATATTAAACATATTTTTCCCTTCTCCTACTATTTTATAAGCAGTGGAAATACCTAGATATTTCCATTTTTTTATACCTAGGAATGATTCGATTTTTCTTTTCTCCTTTTTAAATTCTGGGTCTTTCTTTTCTAAAATACTTAAAACATCTTTGACTTCATTACCGTTTTTATCATATACTTTTACATTTGGAGGTATTAAAGAGGATGATTCATCTACATTATCATTATGTGCTAGAAATATATTTGTAAATATTTGTGCTGGTACTAATCGTATATTTTTATCATTTAAGGCATTAACATTTGATAAAAATAAATATCCTTGTAAAAGAATCATATATTTACTATTCATTTTATTTATTATTTTTATAGTACATTCAAATATATTTTTTTCAACATATTCATTGGACCAATAAGCATAAGTCCAATCAGAGGCGGAAACAATGTTTTCATAATTATAAACAAACATAGGTAATGGTTGTAATCTTTCTCCTCTTAATAAATTTAAATTATTTTCATCGTCTGAATTATTTTTATTATTTATATCCATATCTGTATTTTCATTATCTTCTAAATCATCCATTTCATCATCCATTTCATCATTCATTTTATTATTCATTTTATCATTCATTTTATTATTCATTTTATTATTCATTTTATTATTCATTTCATCATCCATTTCATCATTCATTTCATCATTTGTATTACTATTATCTTCATTGTCGTCATATGTATTTTTATTTATATTATTATAATTCTCATCTGGATTCATATCCTTAGCTCTTTTAAATTCTCTATCCATTATATATACAGGTAAAAAAAACTTCCAAACACCTTGTATGTCTTTAACAACTTCTTTTACCATATTTTTTGTATTCATCTTTAATTTATACTTTCTATTTTTATTCTTAATATCCATATGTGTATATTTCAATTTTCTTTCATACTCATTTCCTTTATCCTTATATCTCCAACATGATTTGTTATTCAAAAAAAAAAAATTCTTTCTTTTTACATAATTGTCAATAAGATTAAAATTACACTTAATATTACTAGATTCCTTTCTTTTTAAATAACACTTAACATTAATATTTTTCCATATAATTATATCTTGTAGTAATAAAACGAAAAGAACATAAAATATCATGCAAATCATTATTTGTTAAAAATGCATTTTCACCAATATTTTTATTATTATATTATATTGTATTGTATTGTATTTATATATATATATATTATCTAGATATGAAAAATTTCTCTAAAATATAATATGTAATTAAATACATATATAATTAGCAGTTCGTATTTTAAGGATTAATTTTTTAAATAGCCATATTTTTTTTAAGTAGCAATTTTTTACATTTTTACAAAATATATATATATCTTAAAAAAAAATTTCAGTTAATATATATTATTAAATTATTTTCACATATTCAAAAAAAAAGAAAAGAAAATAAATACATATTATATATATATATATATATATCTTATTTTAACGGTACATTAGTTCATCCAAACTATCGTTCATCTATAAAAAATTTATATTTTAAAATAGTCTGGGTACATTTTTTCATTAACTTTTTCTTTTCTTCTACATGTACAAATATTATATATATATATATATATAATATTATTTTTTTTTTTTTTTTTTTACACATTATAAATAATAAAAAAAAAATAAAATAATTTATTTTATTCCTTTATGAGATATATATTAAAAATATATATCATATACTTATATACATGTGTGTCTTATAATAATACTTATTTTATACCATAATAGTGCTAAAAAAAAAAAAAAAAAAAAGTTAACATGTTTCCAATAAATGTACACTTATTAAAGTTCTTTATAAAACTGTGTACATAATTCCTAATAAACATCCAACAATATTTCTTCTATAATATTTTTTCCTATGTTACACTTTAAAATGAAAATTATTATATATATATATATATATGTATATTTTCTTTTAATAAAAATATTGAGATTAAAATATAAAAGTTTTTATTTCAAGGGAACGGTAAAATTACCAACATTGTAATCATAATATATATATATATATATCTATATATATATTTGTATTTACTTATTTTTTATTGTGTGGAATAATATATAGTTAACATTTCTTCTATTATAAAGTATGAAAATATATCAACATATTGTTACGTATAAATATATATATATATATATATATATATATATATATATATATATTATTTTATATGGTGAAAATAAAAAAATATAATATATAGAAATAATATAAATATATGGTTATTTTCAACAAATGAAAGCTAAAAAGGCTATTATGAATGCCTATAATTACAAAAAAATATATGTATATATATATATATATATATATTTTTTTTTTTTTTTTCATTTTCTATATATTTGTTTACATATGTTTTTCTTTAGTTTTTTATTTGTTCATATTTTATTTTATTTTTTTTTTAAATGCTTAACAAATATGAAAAGCTGTTTTGCAGGAACGATTTATTAACTATATATATATATGTAGTTATATTTATAATATTACAAAATATTGTCTTTTATTTTATTTTATTTTTAACACCGTGTATTCCTCAAATTTCAGGACCTAAGCCTTTTTTTTGTTCTTCTTTATTAATAAAGAGAAACTTGTTTAAACATGCACAAAAAAAAAAAAAAAAAAGACGTAGAGAAACGAATTGGCATCCTTAATAAATTCGTCACCATATTTCTCACAATAAGGATATATATATATATATATATATATATATATATACATATTTATATACTTTATATTTTTTTGTTTGATATATACCCACAACATATTATCTTTAAATTAAAAATTAAAAAAAAAAAGGTATTAAAGACCCAAATGATTTTGTAACCACTGGGAACAAATAAAATAAAAAAAAAAAAAAAAAAGAAATAAAATAAAATAAAATAAAACACATTTGTCATTTATTTATAAAGTTAGATATATATATTTATATTTATTTATTTATATTTACATATTTTTATTTTTTTGTTTGAAAAAAAAATATGGGAAACACCTTGTCCAATTCAACCCTATTCCGCCCTACTGAACCAAGTGTTAAAATAAAAATAAAAACCTACATTTATAATATATATATATATATATATATATATATATGATGTTATATGTCCATGTTCATATTATTTATGAATAATTAAATGAAATTTATATACACAATCATTAGACGAATAAATATATATATATATATATATATATATATATATATATATTTGATATATTACAAAAAAGTAATCATATATATATTATATATTCATTAATGTGTGTGACACCATATTTTTATCACGTGGCATGGAATTATGATAATTACATATTGTATACATTTAAAATATATATTTTTTTCCATCTTCTCAGTATGATGATGAATTGAAAAATCTTGTATACATCCCCGAATTAATGAACATTGATGTCAACAAATTTTGGAATGACAAAACATATGAAATATTCAATAAGGAAGAGAATATAAAAGAACTTCATAATAAAAAGTTTCCAGCTTTATTTTTATATTATACTAAGGATGTAAAAACTAAACATACCATAATGTATTTTCATAGTAATTCCTGTGATCTAGGACAAATTTATGATGAACTTAATCATTTACATGAACATTTGCATGCTAATATTTTGGCTATAGAATATATAGGATTTGGGTTATGTTATTTAGAAGGTTCAACAAACCAATATAATATTAACAGAAGAGCATTAGCTGCTTATAATTTTTTAAAATCATTAAATATTAAAAATGAAAATATTTTATTATTTGGTAGATCTATAGGTACAGGAGTTGCTAGTAAGTTAGCATATAACTTAAAATTAATTGGAGTGTCAGTAGCTGGAATTATTTTACATTCTCCATATATATCTATAGAAAAATTAGTTGAAGATTATTTTACTTATTCTTCTTATTTTATTGAAAACATTTACGATAATTATAAAAACTTATCTTTCCTAAGTAACAATACAGATTCAGATATACCAATTTTGTTAATACATGGTAAAGAAGATGAAATTATTCATGTCTCCCATTCAGAATATTTAATGAAGAATTTGAACAACAAATTTAAACATGCTTCTTATCCAACTGATTCATATCATAATTATTACTACGTTATAGATGTAAGTCAAAAAAAAAAAAAAAGGAAAAAAAAAAATTACATTACCTAATTGTATATATGTAATATATATAAATTATATATTTATATAAAAATTTTTATGAACATTTCAATCACTACTATATATATATATATATATGTGTGTTTTATAAATTGTACAGGATCTTGGAATTCCAATAAAAATATTCCTAGAAACCTTGAGCAAATCAAAGAATGCAAAATCTGTTGATATTAATATTCCCAAAGCTTATTTTTATAGAGAGTAATATAAATATAATTTTGAGAATATATTAACATATATGTATATATATATATATATATATATATATATATATATATATTCATATATATATACATATGCATATATCTTTTTCCTTTAGACTTATATATTACCGAATAAATGGCCTCGATGAAACATTCAAAAGGTTAAATGAAGACGAAAAAAATAAAAACACAAATGACAAGAAGACAACAAAAGGAGAGTCATCAAAAGATATATCTAAAGATACATTTAAAGATACATCTAAAGATACATTTAAAGATACATCTAAAGATACATTTAAAGATATATCTAAAGATACATTTAAAGATATATGTTCCATTGATAAATTAACAAAAAAAAGAGGTTCCAAAAAAAAAGATAAAAAAGAAAAAAGCACAAATATAACTTGTACTAATATAATCAATAACAATTCAAGTAACGACCTATCTATACAAAATATAACAAATGCTAATATAAAAAATAAGGAACAAGAACATACAGATCAAAGTACACAAAAAAATAATAATAAATGTTCTAAAAAAGGGGATTCAATATATAGTATTATTAAAAATGAATATATAAGAAATACACTTGAAAACAATTTAAAAAAAAATTATATGGCATCCAAAAAACATTATCATAAAAACGATGAAGAAAAAAAAAAATCAAATATTAAACAAAACAATGTATTGCACAAGGAAGATGAAAATAAAATGTTAAAACAAAATCACAGTGATATTAAAAAAAATAAACATCGAGATAAATATAATATAGAAGAAAATGTTAATAAAAAAAGTAAAGAAACAAAAAATACAAAAACCTCAAAAGGATATCCAAACATTCTAAATAAAAATTATGATAAAGAAATCATCAATGAAGAAAAAAAAAAGAAAAAAAAAAAGAATATAAATAATGTAAATATAAATATAATTACATCATCATCTTCAAAAAAAAATTTCAATGATCATTATGAAAATAATTTATTTGATAAATGGGATGGTAAAATATATTGTACCAAGAAAAAAAAAAAAACAGAAGAATCTGATGAAAAAAATGAATTTAATACAAATGTTGAACAATATATTTCTTCTTGTCAAAGTAACCAAAGAAATAAAAAAGGAACTAATGATGATAATAACTTGGATAAGGAAAACAATATATATATAAAAGAATGTAATATTTATGATATTAATAGTATAAATAATAATAATAATAACAAGTACGAAATATGTAATTATGATAATGATAATGATAATATTAATACATTTAAAACAAATTCATCATCCAGTAATCTAGACAAGGACAAAAATCATACGTTATATAATGAAAAATATAAAGATGAATATCCTAAACATGAAGACGAAAAAAATAAAAAGTTTCCTATTATTCATTATAAAATAAATGATTTCAAATATTATATCAAAAACAACATTATTAATAAAGAAAAAATTGATAATACTGTTGAAGGGTAATCAATAACTTAAATGAAAAAGAATAATTTTGTGATTAAATATATATATATATATATATATATATATATAATAAAAGTAATAATATATATAATCAACTTTGTTATTTTTTTTATTTCTTTTATTTTATTCATTTATTCTTTTTTTTTTTATAAATGTTTCTTTTTATTAATATAATTTAATCACATTATTTATTCATAATTTTCATTGGCATTTTTTATTTTCATTTTCTATAAACATCTGATATTTGCTTTTTTTTATTTTCTTCTTTTTTGTAATTCAATTATTAATTTTAATAATTAGATAATATTATTTTAATATTATGTTTATATTATATATCACACCAAAAAAAAATAAAAATGTAGTAATCTTAGGAAACAATTTAGAAACATTATATATATATGTGTATGTATGTATGTATGAAAAAATATATATTTTTATATTTAATTATACAACATATATATTATCCTATATAAGGTTATTAAATTTATTAAAACCATTTAACGATATAAATAAAACGAAAAAAAAAAAAAAAAAAAAAAAAAAAAAAATTTTAAAAAAAAAAAAAAAGAAAAAAAATAAAAAAAAAAAAAAAAAAAAAAAAAAAAAAAAAAAATAAAAAAAAAAAAAATAATAG
>NC_033652.1:1009388-1017213 GCF_001601855.1 Plasmodium reichenowi | reverse complement strand
AAAATAAAAATATATCAAAATATAAATAAAAAAATTATAAAAAAAAATTAAAATAAAAAAAAAAAAAAAAAAAAAAAAAAAAAAAAAAAAAAAAAAAATGTTTAAATAAAATATAAGGGAATTATCTGAAAAAAAAAAAAAAAAAAAAAAAATTAAACAGTGTGTCATATATAATAATTATTGCATATTTATGTATTTAATGCTATGTGAAAAAAAAAGAAAAAAAAATAATTTATTACCTCCAGTAAATGTAAATATTGTGGACACATTGGGCATTTGAATTGTCTGGATCTTTGAGCATGGATTTTGTCTACACAATTTCTAGAAATAAGAAAAAAAAAAAAAAAAAAAAAACAATCCATATATATATATACATATATATATATATATTATATGTATGTATTTTTTTCCCTTTTATTTGTTAACTCATATATTTTGTTCTTTTATATTTACTTGCAAATGGCATGACCACAGGTAAGTAGATAAGGAGGGTTGTCCCTGGACGACTTATCTCTACTAATAGGACATGTAAAAGAAGAATGAAAAAAAAAGCAACCACTCAAATCTACCTCCACAGCTAAAGAATTAGAAAGTAAGGATCCATTTTCATTAGGGTTTTTATTTTTTTCTTTTTCTAAACTCTTTTCATTCGAATTATTAGCGAAGGAAGAATTCTTCACTTCTTGTAATCTTTTATTATTTTCTTTTAAAATAGCTTGAGCCTCAATTAATTTTTTTGAGCTTATTAATCCTGCACAAACTAGAATGTCCAAGGGGCTAAAAAAAAAGAAGAAATAAATAAATAAATAAATATATATATATATATATATATATATATATATATATATATGCATACATATATATATATATTATTTACATTTTTATGTTACCTTTCCAGATGAACATAAACTTTTTTTTCGTTCTCCTTTTTCAATGATTTATCTTGATCATTTTCATTTTTCTTTTCTTTTACAAATTCTTTATTGTTTTTAGGTACTTCTTTTTCCTTTTTCTTTTTTTTATCGTCATTTGATTTATCAAATTTCTTTTTATCATTGTTCGGTTTTTTATCTGTTCCTTTCCTTCCTTTTGATTTTTTATATTCATCGTCACTATTACTGCTGTCGTTTTTTTTATTAAACCCTATTATAGGAGAAAAATAAAAATAATACAATATAATATAATATAATATAATATAATGTATTATAAATGTTTATCAGTAAAATAATCACACACAAAAATACATAAATATAAATATATATATATATATATATAAGTATTATATTAATTTTTCTTCTTACCTGCTTTTTCCGATTTCACTTTTTCCTTTGATGCTAAATTTTCCTTTTTATTTTTATTACCTTTATTGTAATATCCTTCATTTTTGTTTCTCTTCATTTGCATTTGCATTTTTTCATCATATAAAAAGTTTGAATAATATCTTCTCTTTTTTATATTTTTCTTATATGATCCATAATGAATTCCTTTTTTATCCTTCTTACATAATGTATCAAAGTCATCTTTATTCTTTTTTTTCTCATCCTTTTTGTCACATAATTTTTGTGTTTTTTCTTTTTTTTCAATTGTTCTACTTTCATTATTTTGAATATTTTCACGTTTGTTATCTTGAATATTTTCACGTTTGTTATCTTGAATATTTCCAAGTTTTTTATCTTGAATTTCTTCACTTTTATTCTCTTGAATATTTCCACTTACATTTTTTTCGGTCATATTACTATCATTCTGGTTTATATTTTGGACTTCCTGATTAACATCTAACTCGTTTACCTTATTTTCAATAATTTTAGTTTCATCGTCATTATTTTCTTCTACTTTTACATTTTCCACTTTATGTATTTCTTTCTGTTCCTTTATATCCTCTTCACACTTGACTTCATTCTGAAAATTATTTGCCAGAACTTTTTTATCATTCCTTTCTTGTGTCATATTACTTTTTTCACTCCTTTCAATTTGTGTTTTTTCAGCTCTAGTTTTTTCCATGTCACCTTTTTCATCATTCAAAACAGATCCTTCAACTTCCTTCATATTTTTTATTTTGTTTTTCTTTTTTGACTTCATGTTATCTTTATTTTCCTTCAATTCCTTACCTTTTTTTTCTTCATCAATTTTATTTTTACCTTCATTTGTGTTATCACTTTTTTTTGATTTTTGAATTTTTTTTTTCCCTTTTTCACTTTTCTTTTTTTCATCCGATTTTTTAATAAAAAGATTTTTTTTTGTTAATTTTATAAAATTTTCTAAACCCAAACATTCTAAGGAATCAGAAAGGTTTACTTTATTCGTTGAGCATATATTCCTTTTTTTTTTCTTTTTATTCTTTTTTTTCCTCTTGCCTTTTAATTTACTTGCTACTTTATGTTTTTTCTTTTTATTAATATCATAACTACTACTGCTATTAGGAGAGTTGTAAGGTTGTTCATCATGAATATTTTCATCGTTGTCATAATAATTATCCTCTTCATCATAATAATCATCATCTTCATCAAAGTAATCGTTCTCCTCATCAAAATAATCATCTTCTTCATCATAAGAATTATGTTCATCATAAAAATCGTCACTTTCGTCATCATCATTATCATCATCATCATAAAAATCGTCACTTTTGTCATCATCATCATCATAAAAATCGTCACTTTTGTCATCATCATCATCATAAAAATCGTCACTTTTGTCATCATCATCATCTTCACCATCATCATCTTCACCATCATCATCATCATCATCATCTTCATCATCATCATCTTCATCATCATCTTCATCATCATCATCATCATCATCATCTTCATCATCACCTTCATCAACTTCCATTTTTCCCTTTCTTGTGCCCCCTTTTTTATTCCTTCCACCCTTATCTTTTATATCATCCTCACTTTCCTCATCACCTTTTTCCCTCTTTTTTAACCTACTTCTTCTTTTAATCTTTTTTGCCTTCCACTTCAAGCAAATACGTCTAAATTCTGTATTACTTTTATTAGTAGACAATGTATTTTGTAAAGTATATATATCCCTTGTTGTTAAAGCGTGCGTTAATAAAATTCGACTTACATCTATGGATGTTTTCGCAAGTCTTGTATTTTTTGAAGCTAGAATAGCTCTATTATTTGCTTGGACATTTTTTGTATTTAACAAAGCATTCATTGTATTTTTTTTCAAATAATCTTCTTTCATTATATCTACTTGTTCTTTTACTTTATTCATATTTTTTTTAAAGTTTTCCTCTCCGCTAGAATAGGAAGAAAATTCACCATCACTTGATGAAGTGTAAGAATTACATGAAGCAAATGATTTATAATAACTACAAGAACTTGTTGTAGATTCGTCATTAGTAAATACATCATTATCTTTAAAATTCACACATTCATAATATTCTTCTTCATCCTTTCCATTTTTTTTCTTTTTTAATATACACATATCATTACATTCTTCTTTTCCACATATGTGTGCTATTTTGTTATCGCCTGTGTTCTTTTCTTCATCCTTTTTTTCTTGTGGTAATATAAGAACGTCTTTTTTTTCATGTGATGATAAGGAGAAATCCTTTTTTTGTTCTGTCGACATAGGAATAGTCTTGACATCTTTTTCATCTTTTGGGGATGCAGATAAAAATTTACATTTGGGTAATTTGTTTTTTAAAACATTTGCTTTTTTGATAAAGCAAGAATTGTTTAATGAATAAAATGTATTATGGTTCATATAAGATGAATTATCATTATTTTGATTCATATAATACTGAAAATTATTCACAACATTTTCCATATAAAAATTTGAGATATTTTGAAAACAAAAATTATTATTATTATTATTATTATGATATAAATTTTTAATACAAAATAAATAATTATTATAACTATATGGATGATTATTGTATAATATACTTGAAGGATAATTTATATTTGTACATACATTATTATTATAATGTTTATATAACTTATGAAGAGCATAATTAGTTATCTTAGTATCTTCATGATCATAAAATTGAGATGTACGATTTAATATTTTATAAGTTATATAATTACTATCATTATATGAATATGGAGAAAATTCGTTTTCATTTAATTCATATAAATAAATAGATTCATCTGCTCTTTTTATATTACATAAATTATTATATGATGAAATATCATCTATATCCTTATCCATATTTATGGTATTTTCTTTAATAATATCAAAATCATCTTTCTTAGAACGTATCATTTCTGTAATAATATCTTTAGAACAATTATGGATATGTGAATACCATCCATTATTTAATTTTTCATCATCATCATTATTATTATTATTATTATTTTTTTTTTTTTTTTTATTATTATTATATCCTTCTTTATAAACACCTCCCCTTGAATTATTCTTATAACCATAATTATCTTCATTTAAAGTTACATTAGGTAATATTAAATTAAAATTATTTATATTATAATTGCTACAAGAGCTATCATATAAAATGTCCTTATTCATTTTATTTTTTCTTATTATTTCATTAATATTATTCTCTACATATAATTCACTTAAAGGACGAAGGAAATTGTTTTTTTTAGTCTCATAGAAATGATTAGTATATAATTTTGTACCACATAAATTACTATACTTTTCCTTATAAATATTATTATGAATTAAGGGAATATTATTACTACGATCCATTTTTATATTTAATGCATATTCTTTATGAAATGTAACATATGAATAATTTTTCTTTTTCTTCTTATTTCTGCTATGGTTTCCTTTTTTTTTATTTTTCTTAACTTTAATTGGATCCTTTTTACTGATTCGATTATATATATTTGTAAATTTCTTTTTTATTTTTCTTTTCAAAATATGTTCATTCTTTCCTTTTTTATTCTTTAAATCCTTTTTTTTTATATGACTTTTCGTTCTTCCTCTACATATGTCTTCATTTATTTTTTTATAACTAATAGAAAGTGAGTTATTTTTTTTTCGTTTTTTTATTTTATTCTTTTTTTTTTTAGAACATATAGATGAGGAACATTTTTTATCATTATCTGTAGTACATCTTGATATATTTGATTTTTCCTTATTATATTTATTATTACTACATATTTTATTTTTACAATTTTTATCACTGCAAAGTTCAATTCCATCCTTTTGACTAGTACACTTTTTCTGAGTATTTTTTTCATCTTTATTATATAATAATATACTAGATTTTCTTTTTCGAGAATTTATTTTTTGTTTGACGTCTTCTTCCTTTTTATTATTTAACTCTTTTACATTCCTCTTATTAGCTTCTTCATTTTTTATATTCACTTTAGTAGGCACCAAATTATTACAGCGCATATTATCATTTGGATATTGTCTTGTATCCTTCTTAATCATATTTTTATTTTTTTTCATATTTACAACAATTCCTTCTTCATTAAAAGCTCTCTTAAAATAATTAAATACTTTTGCATGCACACTAGAGAACATATTTTTAAAAAATGCATTATCAACTCCTATACATATAAATGTGCTTAATCTTGAGATATGAGATTTATTTTCTTTATAATTTAACATTAGTTCCCTTAGACAGTGTAAGGCTTTTTCTTTATCTTCTTTGGAATATATGAGATAACTAATACAATGTAATAAATAAATCAATTTTGTATATTTCTTTTTGGTTGATTCACTGCATCTATGATACCACTCAATACATGAACTTACATCATAATTTTTTAAATTATACATAATTCTATGTAATTCTTTATATCCTTCAAATAATTCTTCTTCTACCAATGCATGTTCAAATATTATTTCTTCATTTCTTTCAGAGAATTTTATTTTTCTTAAATATTCTTTTTTAATTCTACTAAACAATCCTTTATCGTTCATTCCAACGTTAGGGTTAATATTATTTAGGAGGACACTATTAAATGTATTACTATTACTCTTATTATTATTTTGTTCATAAATATTATTACTAGGTATAATACATTTTATAGTATCTTCCTTATTATACACATTAATATAACTTGCTGCGTCTTCATTTTTCACTTCTATGTTTTTCAGACTATTCATATTATAATCGTATGAATTTATATTATTTATTTGTTTACTTTCACATTCGTTTACTATATCTTTGTTGTTTGGTATGTTGTCTAGGTAATGTGGGACATCCATAATATTATTATCATAATTATTGTTATTATTATTGTTATTATTGATATTGTTATTATTATTGTTATTATTATTTTTTTTTTTATCATTTAACATATCAGGGTTAACCATATAATTATTTAAATTTCTAGATACTCCGACATCCCCCCTGTGTAAAATATGTTCATTTATTATTTCTCCGTTTGGTGTTCTATCGTACATTTGATTTTCCTCCATATATGTTTTTTTTTTTTTTTTTTTTTTATTCTTCAGAATTTCTTTATTTAATACATAGTACATGAAAAAATCACCCTTTTGTAAAAAATGCATCAGAATTAATCTAAGAATAATAGCTTTCTTAATATGTATATCTTTAAATATTTCAGGTGTCTCCTGTTTTATTAAAGATATAATACCTCTATATGATAATAATAATGTATTATAAAACGTCTTGTTTTCATTATTAATTTTTTCTGTTATATTTAAAGATTTGACATCTTTTATTAATTCTTTTATAATAACATTGTTTTGGTTTATTGTTTTATTATCATCTGTACTTTCGATTCTTTTTATTTTATCCGTGCTTTCATTATTATCCATATTAGTAACAACACTTTTTATTTCACCATTATTTATGTCAACATTATTTTGATTATTCTTATCTTTTAATATTTCATTTTCGGTTTTCTTCTTTTCCTCTAAAAGGTTTTTAGCTTTATTTATTTTTCCTATTAACTCATCAATGTTTTTAACATAAAAACTAAATATTTCATTTTGTTTTGTTTTGAATTCTTTAATTTCATTTTCGATTTGATCAAAGTCTAAAAACTTTGAGCTATCACTTTCCTTTAAATAATTTTCATCAACCATTATATTTTATGATGATTAAATATTTGGAATGTCTACTAATTTTTTTTTTTTTACAAATCAAATGTATATAATATATATATATATATATATATATATGAAAAATACCTTTTGGCGCTTCAACTAAAATATAAAACGATTCTTATAACAATAAAATGAAGGTTGAATAAAATAATAAGCAAAAAAAAAAATAAATTATTATAATATATATTAGGCTACATCATTCAGCATATGTGAAAAAAAATCACAAATAATAAATTATATATATATATATATATATTATTATTTTGAAGTGTATATAATTTCGTGCGATACATATATAATTTATATTGGATAATATAAAATATTCAACATTTTTAAACATTCCGCACATTTATCTCAGATGAATTATATACATACATACGTACATATATATAAATAAATAAATATATATATATATATACATTCACTTTTGTTAATATGTAAAAATTATATCTTATTATATAAAATCATTCTCACATATGTGTATATATATAATATATATATATTTTACATATTATGAATATTTCCCTTTTGTCTATTATTAATCACAAAAACGGTTTTCTTTAAAAAAAAAAAATAAAATAAAATAATTCTACTTTTGGTTTTATATAAAGTTATAAGACATGTCAATTTTTTCAAACACAAAAATATCTTAATATGCATTATTATATATATATATATATATGTATACTTTTTTTTTTTTTTTTTTTTTTTTTTTTCTTATGTACATATATTAAAGTATGTTATATGTGGAAAAATTATCAAAAGTGTATCTCCTTTATTTTTGTTTAACATGTTTTTTCACATTGTAAACATATATACATA
Organism: Plasmodium reichenowi; assembly: GCF_001601855.1. Classification (NCBI taxonomy): domain Eukaryota; phylum Apicomplexa; class Aconoidasida; order Haemosporida; family Plasmodiidae; genus Plasmodium; species Plasmodium reichenowi. The sequence continues at coordinate 1,009,389 of NC_033652.1, read as the reverse complement.
T
>NC_033652.1:1007111-1008659 GCF_001601855.1 Plasmodium reichenowi | reverse complement strand
AAAAAAAAAAAAAAAAAAAACAATTAAAAGAAAAAAAAAAAAAAAAAAAAAAAAAAAAGCAAAGAATAAGCTATAAAGAAAGAGAAAATAAAAAAATACAATAATTATGTATGAACATATTTCTGTTTATTTTATGTAATCCTTAGAATTCAAGAATTGAAGATTTATTTAATTTAAAAAAAAAAAACACGGATCATATTGATAAGAACGATCTAATAACAATACTAAAATCGTTAGGGTACAATCACAAATATATATATATATATATATATATATATTTTATGTTTGTATTTATTTATAGTTAATCTAAATATGAAGATATTACATCTTTATAATAATATATATATATCTTATTTTTCATTCCCCTCTATATTTTGTTCAGTTTTAATATATCCTGTCAAATTTTTGATGATAATAAAAATATTTATAACTTGGACGAACTGAAAGATTTCGTTGATAAATTTCAAAAGAATTATTATGAAAAAGAAAAAATTGAAAACTGCCTTAAGTTTTTAAACCCTAAAAGTATATATATATATATATATATATATATATATATATTATACATATAATATTTCTTGTATTTTCGTTCAATTTAACTTTTATTATATTCTTATAATTTTTTTTTTTTTTTTTTTCCTTATGTCAGAAGATATAATAAAAAAAAACGATTTGAAAATTCTTTTATGTGAAAATGGAAATAAGTTTACAGAAAGTGAATTTAAAAAGTTCTTAATTGATATACCTGTAATGATATATGTTTTTCCATATTGTTTATAAAAATATACAAAAAAAAAAAAATCAAATCATATCATATTAAATCATATTAAATCATATCAAATCATATCATATCATATCAAATCATATCATATCATATCAAATCAAATAAATAATTCAATATTTTATTCCTGCTGAATATTTTTTTCTTTTTTTTTTTTTTGATCTTCATTTTAGATGGATGTGGATGAGAATATATGCCATCACGACTTAATCGAAGTGTAAAATAATAAAATAAAAAAATATATGTACATATATATTTATTTGTAGGTTTATTTATATATATTGATAAGGTTTCAACATTGTTCTATGTAATATATTGTATAAATTCTTTAAAAAAAAAAATTTATAGTTTATCTAATTATGTTGATTAATAATATGGGAAAGCGCAACATAAAAAAAAAAAAAAAGTAATAAAATAAAAATAAATATATTATATACATAATACCTATTTTTTTTTTTTTTTTTTTTTTTTTTTTCTTGAAGTCTTTATCTTTTCTCCTCACTGAGCACTAATATTCTTTTGATTATTGTTAAGTATATCAATTAATAAATTAAAGGTATCCTGTATTATTTTTTCATCTTTAACTTTCATAAGTTTGGACAATTTGTCCATACTTCTATTTTCTTGGTTGGAGTAAAAATAAAATAACTTCAACATATTAGTTGTATCTATATCCATTAAATTATATAACAACTTTACTTTTTCATTATCTATTATATTCATATTTGCATTTAAATAATTATTAATTAACGTATCTAATTCTAACA
>NC_033652.1:1006537-1007011 GCF_001601855.1 Plasmodium reichenowi | reverse complement strand
AAAAAAAAAAAAAAAAAAAAAAAAAAAAAAAAAAAAGTTATGTAAATATTTTGCATAAAAATATGAATGCGGAGTTGAGAATTGTTTATAAGTAAAAAATTAAGGGTCTTAAAATAATATATTCTTACAAGTGTTATATTATATATATATATATATATATATATATATATATATATTTATTTATTTATTTATCTATACATATTATTATTATATATATATATATATATAATAAATTGGTTTCGTTTATATATTTGAATAATGGGCAAAGGAGCTGTTCATCCCAATGGCTCTAACTTTTGTCGTTTTTTAAAATATAATATTGTAGATAAGATGAGGACGCTTGTTAGTACAAATTTATATGATACTCCTCGTTGGTTAGAATGGTCAGAGAGAGCCCCGCCTATGGAAATATATAATATAAGTTTAAAAACAAAATATAATAATAATAAATATATGGATTTAGTAAAATTTTTA
>NC_033652.1:1004230-1006437 GCF_001601855.1 Plasmodium reichenowi | reverse complement strand
TTCTTAATACTTGAGAAAATATTTGAGCAACCCTGGATAAAATACCTTTAATATTACTACAACCACCTACTAATAATATATTTGAAAATATATATGTTTCAAATATATTAATTTTTTGTACTATACTAGAAAATAAGGAGTACATATTTTGATCATATTCTTTTTCAAATAATATTTCACAAGCTTTATATCTAGTATAAGGATCTATAATTATATCATAATTATTATATTTATATAATACATATTTATTACATGGTATATTTTCACTATCCTTTTTTATATAACAATATTTTATTTTTATAATTTCTATATCATCATCTGTCATATTATTAATAACGTTAATTATTTCTTCTAGAGGATATAAATTTAAATAATAGTTCATATTATTATTATCATTATTATTATCATCATTTTTGTTATCATCATTTTTATTATCATCATTTTTGTTATCATCATTTTTATTATCATCATTTTTATTATCATCATTTTTATTATCATCATTTTTATTATCATCATTTTTGTTATCATCATTTTTATTATCATCATTTTTATTATCATCATTTTTATTATCATCATTTTTATTATCATCATCCTTACTATTATCATAATTTCCCAGACATAATTTCATATCACCATTGGTGGATATTATATTTTCCCTCTTTTTATATCTACTTATATATTGCTCCTTTAATAATTTTTTTATTTCTTGATTAATATAGAATCCCCCATTATTTACATAAGTATAATGATGATATAAAGGTACACCGTCCATTATTGGTAAAATTCTGCAGTTAATATAACCAAGGTCGATCACCACACACGTTTTATAATTACATAAATATAAAGGAGATATTAAATCGTTAATATATGATATACAGGCATATTCAGGATTTTCTATAAGAGATATGCAGAGAGCATATTTTATAATAGTAGGTATAAACATATTTAATACAAGTATAACTTTTTTTGATTTATTATTTGTTTTTATAAAAATATTATGAAATATATGAAATATATATTCATCAAAATATGTTCTCCATAAATATAAGTCTTGATTATATTTATATTCGTAATGATATATCTTCATCTTATTATGTTTCTTTTCGTTATCACAAAATTTTTTATTCTCATATATATTATTCGTATCACATACAAATTCTTCATTATTATAATCTAAATTATCACTACTTTGGTATTTATCAAGACATTCATCTGTTTGATTATCCGTTACAATTTTTATATCTTCTTTGGATTGATCCTTACTTACATCCAACATTTTTTCCGATTTCTCATTTTGGTATTGTTCTTCCCTTTTTCTATTTATATAATCCATCATTTCATTAACCTTGTAGGTATCTTCAACAAAATTATGAAACTTTTCATTGTATACAAAAATGTTTGGAGTTACAAAAACGGATATTGGCTTGTGAAGCCCGCACAAGCCTACGTATGTATATTTTCTTCCTACAAAAAAAAAAAAAAAAAAAAAAAAATAGATATATATATATATATATATATTGTAGACAAATAAAAAATAAACTTATGGATCTTAATATATATATGAATATGCTATAAGGAATAAAATATATAATAAAAAATAAAATTCTTTTTTTTTTTTTTTTTTTTTATAGTATAATATAAACATACATATATATATATATATATATATTTACCTATTTGTAATACATAATATTTGTAATCATTTTCATTATCATTCTTCTTATATGTATCCATTTTATATATTATATATTTTATTCTTGAAAAAAAATAAAAAATCAAGTGTAACCAATATTTTAAGAGAATTTATTATTTTTCTTTTTTCCTATGAACAAAATATGAATATTTATTCTTAACCAAAGAACAAAAAATGTGATAATAAAAATAAATGAGAATGTTTCTATTTTATATTTTATATGTCCTTAAATATATATATATATATTTATTTATTTATATGCTTATAATAATACTATTTTTACCTATGGATAATTAACAATTTTTTTTTCTTCCTATTTTTATTTTAATTCTACTTATTACACACATATTAATCAAAAATTTTACGAGCATCCATTTTTTTATGAAAACCAATATTGTTTTTTATACTAATATAATTACCACCCCAGAATAAAAATATATATATATATATATATATATATGCGATTTATAGGGAGCATAAATAATTTTTTTTTTTTTTTTTTTTTTTTTTTTTT